>NC_047085.1:250951232-251251232 GCF_902459505.1 Geotrypetes seraphini | reverse complement strand
ACTGTTGATGCCACAGCATGGAATTAGAGTCCACCACCCTTATACTCACAAATTGGAGCATTTGCTATGATCAGCAGGTGTGGTCACGTAAGGTGTCTGCACATACACTACGTTCATCCCCTTCATACTGTCACCAACACACCGCCCTATGGTTGCTGGCTATGTGGTACTACACCTTTGGGATGCGTGTTACTGGCAACTCATCTCACCTACACATAGGTCGCGCACCTGTGCTATGTGGTGACATCTATATGCGCTTTTCCCCTATGTAGATGCCAGCTCTGATGAGGAGCTGCCCTGCAGTAGTGGCATGGACACATCAACTCCGCAGGATGAGCCAGCTACAGTCAGCCAGCAGGAGCTTCAGGGGTCCCAGCACACCCTCACACAGGAGCCTGCGAGTGGAGCTGAGGACCTTCCAATTCTCCCACCACCTGAGCAGTTTGCCACTGTGGTTGGCGAGACTGAAGACGGCAGTGAGGGAGGCCAGGCTGGCCACTGGAGGGCACCCAGTCGCCAGCGTCGACACCTGGTTCGATTGGCCCAGAAGCTACTGGGCCAGAATCTGACTCTGGAGGGGTATCGCCAGCAGAAGCTCCAGCTGCTGAGAGAGGCTGTGGAGGCGAAACTGCAGGGAGTGGAGGCCAAAAGGGAGACGAATGACCTTCTGCGTCAGCTTGTGCATACCAACACTGCCATCGTTGGCAAGCTGGAATGTCTCCGCAATGAGCTGCGAGCTGCACACCGTACCCCCTCCACAAGCCACCACACTGATGAGGTGCGTTCACCACCCTCCAGCATTGGCTCAGTGCCAACTGGCCACAAAGCCACACAGAAAACCACGGGGCCTGTTCCACGCTTGCCTTCCTCGGCTCCCTTAAGATGGCCAGCGTTTGACCACAACACAACCTCCAGCATTGAGAGTGGCAGCTCAGACACTGATGTGGCGCCAGTTGTTCCAGAGGCCACATCTCTACCTAGAGGGGGAGCTGGGAGGGCTGTCAGGGGCCGTGGGAGACCACGTGGGCGAGGGAAGGGGAAGTAGGTGGGGGCTGCAGTTGTTTGTGTATGGGGTGGGGGTGGGTTTGGTGAGGAAGTGTGTATGTAGGGGTGGTGTTTTGCACATTATGTGGGATAATAAAGGTGTTTTTGGAGAGGAACCTATTGTCAGTGCTGTTTTCCAGCTTCAGTTTATGTACACTGAAGCTGACTTGGTTTTGCAGTCCAGTTAAATGGCACTGGACTGATATAGTGTCAGGTTGCTAGGGTACACCATCCATGTCACACAAAGTGGGTCTGTATTAGATGGTGCCTGGCATTGAACCCTTCGTGGGCGGCACTCTGTTCAGCTCTGCAGTGTGGGGGTAGAGAGGGCTCGTCATCGTCAGCATCAGGTTGTTGCTGTGGGGGATCCGGCAGTGGCAGCTGTTTGCGTAGTGCAAGGTTATGCAACATGCAGCATGCCACAAAGATGTGAGCCACCTTCTCAGGCCTGTACAGCAGCTGGCCCCTCGAGTGATCCAGGCATCTGAAGAGGTTTTTTTAACTGGCCAAATGATGCTCCTGGTGGCTCTGTGACACCGGTTGTATTCCTCCTCAGCTGCAGTATGAGGATGGACAATCGGAGTCATCAGCCAGACTCGCTGCGGATACCCCCTGTCACCTATCACACATAGAGAGAGAGAGAACAATGATGAGTGGCAGTGAGTTGCAGGTGCAGGAGGAGAGTGTTGGGGTGGGGTGGGGGGGAAAAGGGTAGCTGTGTCCCTGAGGTGCTTAACAAGAAGCCAAGCCACGTTGAACTCCTCCTGGGTTGCTCTCCTGTGGAGGCCGCAATGTTGCACTATATAGGAGTCGTGTGTGGAACCAGGGTATCGGGCACACAAATCCAGGATCTCTCCCTCTGAATTGCACACCACCTCCATATTCATGGAGTGGAACGCTTTCCTATTCCGGTAACTGACCTCATCCGCCCGAGGGGGTCTCAGGGCAATTTGAGTGCAGTCTACCACTCCGATGACGGAGGGGAATTGTGCCACATTGTAGAACCGCCTCATACTGTCCTGTAGGGCCTGGGGAATGGTGGGGAAGGAGATGTAGTCACGGGTGTGGGTTAGGAAGGCATTAAGAAATTGGGTGAGGCAGTTGGAAATGGCAGGTTGAGTGAGCCCAGTGCTGGAGGCCAATACAGACTGGAAGCTCCCAGTTGCCAGGAAAGCGAGGGCTGTTGTTACTTTTAGATGCACTGGGATTGGGTAATTACGGCGAGTGGGAGCCTGTAGCAGGGGCTGCAATTGGAGGCAGAGATCCTGGATGGTGGCCTTGTCGAATCGGTATCGCTCCACACACTGCTGGTCGGTGAGCTCAAAGAAACTGGAGCGCCCCCTAAACTGCCTCCTACGGTGCACTCGATGTTGGGGGTCTGTCATTCTCCATCTCCTAATGCAGAAGGAGTTCCACAGCAACGACCACATTGATCCCTTCCATGGGCCACACGGAAAGCACCTGGCAAAGAAAGCAGAGCTCATTACAGGCTAAACAGGCCCCAGCCAGGCGGTCAACCCACAGCCCCTCCCTCCAGGGATTGAGACAGGTGGTGAAACAGCCAACTCATGCCACACAATAGAGACCACAGTGCATGAGTAAGCTGTAATAGATGTAAGAGAATGAGCTGGTGATGGTGATAGGAGGTAGGATGAGAGAGGGTTGTTTGCAGAGGTGGATGAAACGTGAGGTGACACACAGCAGTGAGAACATACGTGGGGAAGTTGAGATAGAGATGGTGGGAGTGAGGGGGTATACAGACACGATATTACACACTCTTTCCTTACCTGTAGACTGCACGACACACGCTGGAATAGCTTAGTCGTTGTGAAAGCAGGTCTAAGTCAAAACGCTACTTTGAACGTACTGAGCAAACTGATGTGGCTTTGGCTATCGTATTTGTACATTTGGGGCCTAAACCCGCCCTCGGACCGCCCCCGGAATGCCCCCAATTTGGACGACTTACGTTCGACGTTTTGTGGCGTGGGACGTGCAGCTGGCCGACCTTTGATTATGGTTACTTGTACGTTTTGCTGCGTAATACGTCCAAACCCTGACTTGTGCGCTTTTTTAGACGTTTTTCTGTTTTGATTATTACCCCCATAGTATTTCCCTGTCCCTGGAAGGATTGTAATCTGTTTGTACATGAAGCAATGAAGGTGAACTGACTTGCCCAAGGTCACAGGACATGGCAGCAAGATTGGAACTAGGTGTTGCTGGTTGTCAGCCTGACACTCTAATTCAGGGGTTCTTAACTTGTTTAACAAAACCCTCACACCCATTCCTAAACCACAAGTCCATAAGTGACTATTGACAGCTGTATATGTCACTGTCAGCTGCTAGCAGTGCTAATTGCTAAGATATACAGTAGCTTCAAAACAGTAGCACACAAAGTTATACTGTACTACCAACAACTGTCCTAATAACTGCATTTATTCTGTCTAGAAAGTTTCAGTAAATTGCCTCCGATTTCAAGACTCTTCTCCACTCCTCTGTCTGAGCTCTTCCTGCAGCCTTTCGGGGTCCAGGCATCACTAGTTAAGAATCTCTGATCTGAAACAAAAACATTTCTCCAGCTTTTGTGCGTGCTGCCCTTCCACCAGATAAAATCCTGGAGCCAGGCCTATAAGTACAGTTTTAACACAACCAAAATAACCGAGTTAAACACACAGCACAAAGTTTTAGTAAGCAGCAGCACAAGAGAGAATGTGAAAACTGAAACTGAAGAATCTTGCACAAAAATGCATGCTGAAATTACAATAGCGTTTTGGTTCAGGACGAGGCTGTTCTGTAACTTTATAGCATGTAAATTAACTGGGAGGTAATGGTTCTTCCCCTTGGCAAGATCTTAGCAAACTATCTGCTTTTCCAATCAATCTCACCCGTTATTAAACGGATGCAGAGGAACTAGTCAACAAGCTAAAGCTGTAGCAAGGCAGAGGGAGAAAACTAGCTCAGGAAGAGAAAGAAAACAGAGGAAAGAGACAAAAGAGGTACAGTGCACATGGAGCTGCTGTCCTCCTGCTGTAACAATGTCACCTTCCTGGGCATCTTCCTCACCGTCTTTGTCCTGCTTTTGGACTTCATGAAGCGCAGGAAGACCTGGAACCGCTACCCCCCAGGACCCTCGTCAATTCCCTTCCTAGGAAACATGCTCCAGGTGGATTTTCGCCAGCCCCTTGTCTCGTTTAAACAGGTTAGTTTTTGGGGGTTTTAATGCTACACTATCTTGCTAACTCTCATTTACTGGGTTCGAGAGGAACTAGGGGTTTGTGTTTGAGTTGGTAGTCTAATACTACTAATTATTTCTATAGCACTGTACATTCTAATACACAATAGACAGTCCCTGCTCAGAAGGGCTTACAATCTAATTTAGGCCTAGATTCACTAAACCTCCAAACCATGTGCGATTTGTTTTCATTTGCATGCCGTCTGACAAATTCACTAAAGGCCTGCATGCAAATGAGGACAATCGTTAACACACACCCTACCCATGGCCAGGATCACTAGAGAGTGATCCCCACTCATGCGCACATCCTGACAGTAGTGACAGGAAAAGCAGCCTCCTGTCACTGCTGTCAGGGCTCAGCCCCGATCTCTCCTGTCTGCCCTGCTCTTCCCAGATCTCTCTTGCCTGCTCCCGGACTCTCCTGCTTTCTTCCGCCATTCCCTGCAGTGCAAGCATGTGGTTTTAAAGTGGGCCTGCACTACGGGGAATGGCGGCAGAGAGCAGGAGAGTCCGGTGAGTATGCATGAGAGATCGGGGCAGAGCAGGGCAGGCAGGAGAGCCTACACTAGCCCCACCCACTGGCCCAACATACCGGCCCTGCCGGACACCCCCCAGGCCCCGATCTGTCCTACCTGCCCTGCTTTGCCCTGATCTCTCCCTCACCCTCCCTCGGCACGGCACGGCCCTCATCCCCCTCCCGGCATGGCCCACCCCCCCCACCCCCACACACAAAAAAGTTGGGAGCAGGAGGGGTGCTCAGTCCCTCCTGCTCTTAGGCCTCCCACCCTCCCGGCACACTCCCCCACACACACACACCAAAAAGTTGGGAGCAGAAGGGGTGTTCAGTCCCTCTTGCTCCTACCCCCTGGCCCATCCCTGGTCGGCCCAGGCGGTCGGGCCCGGCCCACCCACCACGGTATCTTTAAAATAGTTGGGAGCAGGAGGGGTGCCCGGTCCCTCCTGCTCCTTCCAACAAGGCTCCCATCTTCGGGAGCAGGAGGGGTGCCCAGACCCTCCTGCTCCTACTTCGATCTTCGGGAGCAGGAGGAAAGTCCTCCTGCTTCTGCTTCCCGGGCCACCACTGTGCAATAGCGGCCTTAGGCCCCGCCTCGGCACATAATATAATGCACAGGGAGGGGCCTAAGGCACTGATTGGCTGAGGCACTTCGGGCCCCTCCCTGGATGGAGCCTGAGGTGCCTCAGCTAATCAGTACCTTAGGCCCCTCCCCGTACATCAGATGATACGCTGGGGTGGGGGCTAAGGCTGCTTATGCGCAGCAGCGGCCCGGGGAGCAGGAGGACTTTCCTCCTGCTCCCAAAGATCGGAGTAGGAGCAGGAGGGTCCGGACACCCCTCCTGCTCCTGAAGATGGGAGCCTTGTTGGAAGGAGCAGGAGGGACCGGGCACCCCTCCTGCTCCCAACTATTTTAAAGGGTCCAGGGTGGGTGGGCCGGGCCCGACTGCCTGGGCCAACCAGGGGTGGGCCGGGGGGATGGGAGGCCTAGGAGCAGGCGGGACCGAGCACCCCTCCTGCTCCCAAACTTTTGGTGCCGAGGGTGGGTGGGCCATGCTGGGAGGGGGCGAGGGCCATGCCGGTTGGGGGTGGGGGGATGGCGTGCTTGGGGGGCGCCTTTGTGTGTGGGGGTACATTTTTTTGACAGGCCTGCCTGTCTTTTATTCATTTTTTTTTTTTTAGGGGGGCAGATATTTTGTGTGTGTAATACATGCAAAATATCTGTGCCATGGAAAAAAATGAATAAAAAAGACAGGCAGGCCTGTCAAAAAACCTACAGATCTGACGGTAACTCGGTTACCGACAGGTCTGCAGCAATCGGGTTTGCTAATAGTAAAACCCGATTCAAAATAGCCAAGCAATTGTTAGTGAATCAATCGCTTGGCTATTTTGCATGGAGTTTTGCTAATTTGCATGGGAGGATCGCTACATGCTTTAGTGAATGGGGTTGGAGGGAAATTTGGTCGCATAGGGCTCGTAAACCGATTGGTACATGATCGGTTTGCTTAGTGAATTTGGGCCTTAGACTGGACATTTCAGGGTTGGGTAGATTATAGTGGGTCTAGGTATCTGACAGCAGTAAGTGGGAGTTAAGAGTTGAAAGCAGTTTGGAAAAAGTCAAAGGAATTGATATGACAGTACAGCACAAACCAAAGTCCATGAAATTACATTACATTACATTACATTACATTACATTCGGGATTTCTATTCCGCCATTACCTTGCGGTTCAAGGCGGATTACAAAAGGTTAGTTTAAGGACAGGATTACAATGAATTAAAGAATTACAGAATTACAGAGTTAGAGAATTACAGAATTACAGAATTACAGAATTGCATGAATTATAATGAATAGCTAGGTAGGTAAGATGTAGATCTTAAGGGCTTTTAGAGGTCGTGTTGTTATTGCTGTTTTAGGAATTTCTTGAAAAGTGTGGTTTTTATTTCTTTTCTGAACGTCTTATAGTCTGGGGTTGTCATCAGAAGGTTGGATATCTGGTTGTCTAGTCTTGCAGCCTGTGTGGCTAGGAGGCCGTCATATTGTTTTGTTCTTTTTACTTCTTTGGATGGGGGGGGTATGAATGGGGAGTGCGTTTTTCTGTGTCTGGTGTTGGTTGCTTGGATGAGGCGATTGTTCAGGTATGATGGGCTGTCTCCGTGTAGGGTTTTATATAATATGCAGTAGAATTTGAATTGGATTCTTTCTTGGATTGGGAGCCAGTGTGAGTTGATGAAGGCCTCAGTGATGTGGTCGTGTTTTCTCAGTGAATAGGCGAGTCTTAAGGCTGTATTTTGGATTGTTTGGAGTTGTCTTATCGTATTTGCTGGACATGGGAGGAATAGTATGTTACAGTAGTCCAATATGCCTAGTATCAGGGATTGTACTATAAGTAGGAATTGTGTACTTTCAAAGAATTTTCGGACTTGTCTCAGGTTTCTCATGATTGCGAATGATTTTTGAGTTGTTTTGTTTATTTGCGGTTGCATTGTGCAGCATCTGTCTATGGTCATGCCTAGTAGTTTTATGGTTGTTTGGATGGGATATTTGGTTGCGTTTATGTCTAGTATGGTTGTGGTTTGGATCTTGTCGTTTTCTAGGAGGATGAATTTGGTTTTGTCTTGGTTGAGTTTAAGTTTGTGATTTTCCATCCAGGTTGTGACTGCTTCCAGTGTTTGGTGAAGTTCGTCTGTCATGGTTGGTTTGGAATGATCGTATGGGATGAGGATGGTGATGTCATCCGCATAGCTATAGGATGTTATGCCTATATTATCCAGATGAGTTCCTAGAGAGGCAGTGTATAGATTGAAGAGGGTGGGGGATAGTGGAGATCCTTGTGGTACGCCGCAGGGGTTTGACCAGGATTCTGATTTTTCTTTGTTTGATTTTACACTGTAGGTTCTGAGTTTTAGGAATCCTTCGAACCATGTGTATACTTTATCTGAGATGCCTATTGCATCTAAGATCTGTAGAAGGATGTTGTGGTCTACTAGGTCGAATGCCGCCGATAGGTCCAGTTGTATGAGTAGCATTTTTTTTCCTGTACTAAGTTGTTGTCTGACGGTATCCATGAGGGAGCCTAGTAATGTCTCTGTGCTGAAGTTTGTTCTGAATCCTGATTGCATGGGGTGGAGTAGGTTGTGGTCCTCTATGTAATTGGTGAGGAGTTTGGCTACTAGGCCTTCTATAATTTTGACATATAGCGGAATTGAGGCTATAGGTCTATAGTTAGCTGGGAGGTTTTGTGGTGCCTTTGGATCTTTTTGGATTGGGGTGATGACGATTTCGCTGAGGTTGTCAGGGAATGTGCCCTCTGTGAGCGTGAATTGGATCCATTGTAGAGTTGTGGTGCGGAACTTTACACTAGAGGTGGTAAGGAGATATGAGGGGCAATGGTTGAGGTCACAGGAGGCATGGCTGTATTTTTTGTAGAATTTGTTGAATTCTGACCATTGTATGTTTGGGAATTGAGTCCAAATTCTGTCTGCTGCGATTGCCTCTTTTCCTGTAGGGTGGATTGTGATTGGATTTTGCTTGGATGGGTTGAGGATGAGTGTGGCTCTGGTGTTGGTGATTTTATTCTTGAAATGTTCTGCTAAGAGGGTAGGTGATGGCAGAGGTGTGTTCGTGGTGGTAGTGTGTGGTTTGGTGTCTGTTAATTCTTTCAGGATTTGGAAAATTTTTTTGGAATCTTGTGTTTCTGTGCCTATGAGCTTGGTATAGTAACTTTTCCTCTTGTCTTTTAGTCGGTTTTTGTATAGTTTGTTGATTTTTTTCCAGTCGGTTTTTGTTTGTTCTTGGTTCTTTTTTCTCCATTTTCTTTCTAATCTTCTACACTGTCTTTTGAGTTGGAGTAATTCATTATCAAACCATTGGTCTGATTTCCTGCTGATTCTGGTTTTGGTTTGTAGGGGTGCCAGGTTATCAAGGATGTTGGTGGATACATTTTTCCAGTGGGAGATGAAGTTTTTTGGGTCGCAGTCTTGGATGGTTTCGTCTACCTTTGACCAGAAGATGGTTGGGTCGATATGTTTGCGTGAGGTATATGTGGTTTTTTTTGATTGAGGTGTGAATTTGGTTTTGGTCCAATTGATATTGAAGTTATAGATGTAGTGGTCTGACCATAGGGATGGGGACCATGTTCCGTTAGGAGTTTGGATTTCTTGATTGGATGGTTGGTGAGACATGAATGCTGCAATGTCCAGTTGATGACCTTTTTCATGCGTGGTTTGTGGGTTTAGGATCTTGAAGGATAATGCATTGAGGAAGGATAGACAGTTGTTTGCTGGTATGGAGGTTGGGTCTTCTAGGTGTAGGTTTAGGTCTCCTAGTATGAGGTTAAAATCAGCTGTTAGTGAATTTTGGTAGATGAAGTTTTCAAATTCGGGTCTCACAGTGGTCCAGTTTCCTGGTGTTATGTAGCAGAGCAGGCAGTTTAGAGGGTTTTTTTGTGTTGTGTTTGTGAGTTGGCACGCTAGGAAATCCATTTGTGGAGTGGATACTTTCTCGAGTATGTTTAGAGTTATGGAGTTTTTGAATATTATTGCTAGTCCTCCTCCTCTTTTTTTCTCTCTGCAGGTTACTGTTATTTTGTATCCCGGCGGGCATACTTCTTTTATTCTAGGGTCTGTGTCTGAGGTTAGCCAGGTTTCAGTGAGGAATAAGCAGTCAAGTTTTTCTGTTGTTATCCAATTTTTTATGTTTTCTGTTTTGGGTCCTAGAGATCTGATGTTGACATAGGCACATGTAAGGGAGGTCGTGTTTGTCTGTGGAATGTAAGTTGTTTCCGGGTATATGAGTGTTGTTGTGGTTGTTTGAGGTTTTGTTTTCGGGGGTGTTGATCTTCTTCTCCAGATAACTTTCATAGTGCTCAGGCATGCAAAAAGTTTAGAGTCTACCGCTATAAATTACCAGTGAGATTTGTAGTCAATATTTAAAATGATTTATGCAGTTCACTTTTGGAGGAACCATAACTACTGTGCGAACTGAAAAATTCATGTCCAGCCATAAATTATATGGATTAAGCTGCTGTGCAGTATTTTAGGGAACAAGATAAAACCAAGATTTTCAGGATCTCCATTGAACAGTATTGATTGAGATTCTGGTAAAACAGGATTTTTCGTGATCCGGCCACCTTAACAGCAGACCTCATCTTTTTTTTTTTTTTTAATTGCCACTGCTACTATGCATTTAGGTGGAGCCCCCTACCATGCCTTCTTTCCTTCTCTGCCGGTCTGACCACTCAGGAAGAGAAGAGCAGGTCATAACGGGCAGAGGAGAAGACGTTCAGCTGGGGGACTCCGTGCAGAATGACAACCAGAGGGGCAGTTAAAATAGGCTGTAGTTTATCCAGGCAGTGGGAGAAAAACCAACAACAACCCAGCAACACTTTGGATTTAAATGGTGATTTTTAGCAACCTGGTCAAACTTATTTAAACTAATTACTAGGCAAGTGAATGTTATTTTTTTTTTTCCAGTTTATGAATTATTTTCAATCTTATTCATTGTTTTGCCACTTGTTTTTGTTTTGTTCTATTTCTATCATTTAAATTTCTCCAGAATTCTTTTGTTCAACGGTTCCTCCTTCTGCATCTATTCCTTTCTCTCCTCTCTTCTACCTTCCAAAGTACTTAGTTCAATACAGTCTTGTTAGAAAGTTTATTTTTTATTTTTCCTCTATCTCTACTTTTCACTTCTTTATTACTCTCCAGGTACTTTAGTTAGATTGTGAGCCTTCGGGACAGTAAGGGAATTTCTAAGTACCTTTTCTTACTTATAATTTTAATGTATATTTTCTGTAAACCGCTTAGAACTTAACGGATGTAGCGGTATATAAGAAATAAATTACATTACATTAGTGTCTTTTATACAGTTCAGCAAGGATGTAGCTGCTCCTTCTTCCATAACTGTTTCTAAACCTGCAGCAGGAGAAGATCAGCACCTTCTGGCTGAACTAATATGTGAGACTGTCGAAAAGGTGGAATCTGTCTTCTGCCAGAAAATGTTTGTGTTTCAAGGTTACAGGACTCCAAGGTGCACCAGATAATTGCCCTCTCCCCATGTTCCTTGGAAGTGAGTTGTTCAACCTTAACAGAAAAGCCTAACCCAGAGTGTGAATTAATTTCAGGCATTCTGTAAATCAGGGGTGTCCAACCTTTTGGCTTCCCTGGGCCGCATTGGCCCATAAAAATGTTTCTGGGGCTGCGCAAACGCAGCAAGACAGAGGAGGGAGCTGGCAAGACGGTAAACACCCGGGGGCAGCAGAGGAAAACACTGCATCACCCTCGACCGGGGTCGCACAAAATACTTCACAGGGCCGCAGGTTGGACACCCCTGCTGTAAAAGAAGTGCAACAGACCTCTGCCTGCTGTCATGCCAGCTGCATTATGGTTTTGCTTTTCAGATGGCTTTGAGCGATACCTGAGTGCACCTCGCCCCCCTCATTTTGGCTCCAGCAAAATGAGGCCTCCTTTATATAATAGGATCAAGAATCAGTTGACAGAACTCCTTGGGAGTAAGAGCATCCTGGCCTCCTAAACGTAGAGGGCTAGGGCAGGGTGCAGAACGCTCCAACAGCACAGTAATAAATACCGTGTCGGGAGCGATTTAAATTTATAGGGTGATGCTCAGCACAATAGCATGCAAATTATATGCATGCTATTTGTGCGGAGCAGCTCTGGTAAAAGGGGGAAGAACTGTGCCTGCCACTTGCACTTGCTCAGAAGAGCAGATAGGCACAGCTCTATCCCCCCTGCTCACTAACCCCCCCTCAAAAAAAACAACCCCTCTTCTCCACCCCCCGCGATCAGCTGGCAAGCACCTGTGCCACAATCAGCTGAGCCGGCAGGGGAGAAAACAAAGAACCCCTATCAGCTGAGCCAGTGGCGTAGTGAAGGTGAGAGGCATCCCTCCCCCATACCAGGCGTTTCCCCCCTTACCTTCTATTGTACCTCTAGTTGAAGTTGTTGCTCACGGCGGTCAACAACGTGCTCCTCGTGACCCTGTCAGCTCTCCCTCTGATGTCACTTTCTATGCGCGGTACCTGGAAGTGACATCAGAGGGAGAGACGACGGGGTCGTAAAGAGCATGTTGACTGCCGCAAACAACTTCAACTAGAGGTGTGGTGGAAGGGAAGGGAGGCGCGTGTGTAAAGGGAAGGAATGGGAAGAGATGGGGGCAGGGAGGAGGAGGGGTTCCGGCGCCCCCACCAACATGGCCCCCCTCCCCTCCCCCCTTACTATGCCGCTGAGCTGGTACAGAACCGCGATCATCTGAGCAGGCACCGTAGCCATGATCATCTGATTGTGGAACTGTGCCAGCTCGGCTGATAGCGGCTTTTCTCTTCTTCCCCATCAGCTCAGCCGATTGTAGCACCAGTGCCACTCGTGTTAAAACAGGCAGGGGAGAAACAGTTTAGGAAGTTAAAAAAAAAAAAAAGTTAGAAAATGGGCACAGGGGGTATAACTCCGGTGTTCCTCTGTGCTTTCGATATTGAATATGGTTATGGCTGCAGGTTGTGCTGACACTTTCTTTTTAGATAGGCAGAGGTCAGCTTGTTGTATTGCATAGATAATATTTTATGATTCTTTGCTTTGTACAACTCGTCTGTATCTTGCCTTGTTAACATTTATTGTATGTTTGTATTTTATTAAAATCAATAAAAATCATTGAACTGAAAAGAAAATGGGCACAGGATCTACAGGTAGCTGCCAAGATCCTGCAATTCTGATCCCAGGAAAGGCTGTATCCCCCCTGGATTCCGTACTCTTCACCAACTATAAGGCAGGAAGCATCCATACCCGACATTCCTTCCCCATCAAAAGCATAGGGCCTGCCAGGAATCCTGTAGGATGTGCCAGGATATTTCAGGATCCTGCAGGAAGGGCTGTATCCACCTGGATCGGCACCCTTCACAACCTATAAGGCAGGAAACTTCCATACTCCGCACTCCTTCCCTATCAGAAGCATAGGATGTGCCAAAATAAGCCAGGAGCCTGTAATTCTGACCCCTGGAAGGTATGTAACCTGGATTCAGCACCTTTTACCATCTATAAGGCAGAAAACATCTATATCCTGCACTTCTTACCAGGGCCGGATTTTCCTATAGGCTAACTAGGCTTCAGCCTAGGGCCTCAAGATTAAGAGGGGCCTACATTCAAATTGTTAGCAAAACTAAAATTACACTATTCTAAAAACAGTGAACACTAAAACACTGAACCGAGAATAAGGAGAAATTCTACGCTTCGGGATTGGAACCGGCTCCGGCCGCAATGGGGCGCTGACTCGGCTTCTCCCTTTCTTTTTCTTGCCCTGGGAGGAGGATCGGGGAGGGAAAGACGTCAGTCCAGAAACAGCTGGGCAAAGTCCAGCCCTGCGGGGAGAGAGGCAAAACGTGGATCCGTCAGGACAGGGCAGCCCAGACTGGCATCGGGGGTGGGGTGGGGTGGGGGGTTTCAGTGGAAGGGGGATGGGAGGCAGGCAGGCTGGCATCGGAGGGGGGGTGGGGGGGTTAATGGAAGGCAGGCAGGCAGGATGGCATGGGGTGTGTTCAATGGAAGGGGGATGGGAGGCAGGCGGGCATCAGAGGGGGTGAGGTGAGGAAGGACGCACTGGGGGCACTATGGACATAGGAAGGGGCAATGTTGTGTGTTATGTTTGATTAGTTATTGTTACAAGTACTATATATGGTGCTGAGAATAAATGTCCAAATAAGTGTTCTCGACTTTTTTTTATTTATTATCCGTGTCACATTTTTTATAAAGGTTAATACCAATAACAACATGTTTCATTTAACATATTGAAATATATCACTGTAATGATGTATTTTATTATCTCATGTAATTTACAAACTTAAAAATGGGAGGTGAAAGGGCCTCATAAGTGGAATAGCCTAGGGCCTCTTTTCATCTAAATCCGGCCCTGCTTCTTACCCATCAAAAGGACAGGATCTTCCAGGATCCACCAGGATATTTCAGACCGTGAGAGATCCTTCACCTACAGAATCACAGAATCCACTAGGATATGTCAGGATAAGCCAGGATCCAGCATTCCTTCCTCTCTAGGGCACAGGATCTTCTAGGATCCAACAGGATATGCTAGTATCTACCGGGATCCAAACATCGCCTCCCTAAGAAGGTATGTACCTGGCAGCATTCAGCTCTCATCCCCACCAATATGGCTGGCAACGCCCATATCCAGCATGCCTTTCCCTCCAAAAGCACAGGATCTTCCAGGATCCACCAGGATATATGAGGATCTGCAAGGATCCAGCATTTCTTCCCCTCTAAAAGCATAGGATCTTCCAGGACCCACTGGGATACTTCAGGATCTAACATGATCTCACTGACCACATCTATATTTCCTACCTTTTTATTCCTCAAACAATTGCTACAATCTCCTGTTTAAGTTGACTTTAAAGATAGTCTTCACAGCTTGCCGACAAACCGAGTGTAAACACCCATCCCCAGAAAACCCGTCCCCTTAGAGACGAAGAGAAAGTTGGAGACTGTTCTATAGTTGCTGGATTTGTTAGGATCCAGAGTCGGCTTTTTAAGATTGGCCTGACAATAGCTGATTTCCAGCTTTGCGGTACCATTCCTAAAAGCAGGGAGGAATTTATTAGTGGTAGGATCAATTTGACAAAGGTGTCTTTTGTGGCTGTTAAGAGGTTAGGTGGGCATGGGTCAAGGATGGATCCAGAAAGTCATAGTGTAGTGATTGTTTTTGCTAGGTTGTCATGATTCAAAGCAATTGAGGGTTTCGGTTCCAAGTTTTTTCACATAGGGGGGTTCATTTTGGCTGCTTGCTGGGCTTTGAGGCCTTGTGAGGCAATGAGCAAGCTTTTTGTCAGTGTGAAGAGGTTCCTCAATATGTTTGGAGCTTTTTGTAGGAGATTGGCAAAGTAGGTCTTTTTTGCATCATGGATGGATAGTTTGTACTTATGTAGCAGTTTTTTCAACTGTGCGCACACACCACTGCCTCCCCACACCAATAAACAAGAAGTCATCTAAGTAGTGAACCATGGAGTTCCAGCCCACCCTACTGACTAGAACCCAATGCAAGAATGAACTGAACATTTCAAAGTACGCGCAAGAAATAGAACAGCCCATAGACAGACAGCAATCATAAAAATAGGAGCCCTCAAAGCGAAAACCCAACAAGGGATAGGACCTGGGATGAATCAACAGCTACCGGAAGGCCGATTCAATATCCACCTTCGCCAAAAGCGCACTGCGACCCCAGGGCCACCATCAGAAATTTCTGGGCCCCTTACTGAGCAATCCTATTGGGCCCCCCACGCACCCCTTCCCCCCCCCCCCCCGACGTCCCCCCTTCTTCCATGGGCCGAATACACACATACTTTTCTGCTAATGCTCCACCTAAGCCAGTCCCGTAAAATCTTCTCACGTCCATTGGGTGATTTGGCATACAGGAGATATTCAAAAAAAGGACGTCCGTCAAGATCTTTACTCATAGACTGTGCCATTTGCTTTAAATCATCTTCCATCATTAATCCAAATTGCACAATTCTTTCTCTGTCTTTGTCCTGAATGGCATCTGGCCACATTGCTGGATCCTTCCAGTCAACAAATTTATGAGCAGGCGCGGAGAACGCATTTTTAAACAAATGTAGTTTATCCTTGTACTCCTTATATAATTTTAATCATCTATGGATATTTTTGTATGTTTATTGTTCAAATGGTTTTATTTATTTCCCCAAATTTATTTTTGTTATACGCATTGAAAATATTTGATATTGCGTTTAAATTAAAATCTCAATAAACTTGAAACTTGAAACGAGTGCCCATGAGATTGTGGGAGGGTTAAATACTCAAAACTTAGAAGAATAACAATTTACTTAAAGTTTTTGCTACGCCAGCTTTCTGGTATCTTTACATACAGTGGCGTACGTAGCATATGTAATACCCGGGGCCCATCATTTTTTGGCACCCCCCCCATCTGTAAGAAAAACATGATTTTTAGTAACAAACCACACGTCACACATGAGTACCTAGGAAAAGGCAGCATCTTACATATTGCAGTGAGCAGTACATCAATACACCCATTGTAAAACTAAACAAGCCAGACCAGCACAGATCAATCCTACACCGTCAATCCTAACAGAAAACCATGTCTTTCGAACACACAGAACACAGAAAACACCTTCGCCTAGTATGGAATATGTCATCACAAACTAACCCCTCACTCTTTTACAAAACTGTAGTGTGGATTTTAGCCACAGTGGTAACAGCCCTGACGCTCATAGAATTCTGAGCATCAGAGCTGCTACCACCACGGCTGGCGCTAAAAAATGCTCCACAGTTTTGTAAAAGGGGGGATAAAATAGAAATACACAGTTTCAATGCTCTAGCTCAGAGGTGCCCAAACTTTTTGAGCTTGTGAGCTACTTTAAAATGACCAAGTCAAAATGATCTACCAACAATAAAATTAAAAAACACAAAGCACACTATACGCTGAGAAAATGTTAATTATCATTCCTATTCTGAGTTTTTTTTCAAAGAGGTCAAGGCAGATGACTCTATGCATTGTCACCTCAGTAACAACCATACAAAAATAGACAAATATACCCTCCATCCTTTTTATTAAACCACAATAGCAGTTTTTAGCGCAGGGAGCTGCGCTGAATGCCCAGCGCTGCTCTTGACGCTCATAGGCTCCCTGCGCTAAAAACCACTATTGCGGTTTAGTAAAAGGGGACCATATTGTAAAATATAGACAGCAGATATAAATTCAGAACTGTGCATAGTAAGTGAAGGGAAGTTTTCATCTCTGGGAATTTACCCAGTTAACTATTAAGTTATTTGGGCAAATTCCTTTGAAAACTGTGGTAATACTGCCTCCACTTTGCTAAATTTAAAATAAAATCATTTTTCCTACCTTGTCTGGTGATTTCATGAGTCTCTGGTTGCACTTTCTTCTTCAGACTGTGCATCCAATCTTTCTTCCCTTCTTTCAGCCTGTATGCTTCCTCTCCTCCACACCTCATTCCCTCCCCCCAACTTTTTCTTCCTCTCTTCATGCCCCCTTTTTTTCTGTTTCTCTTCTTTCCTTCTGTTTCCCTGCCTGCCCCCCTTTCTTTCTTTCTCCCTGCCGTTCCCCAAGCCACTGCCACTGCCGCTGCCATCGGGGAACAGGATCCACCAATGGATAACAGGCCCCAAAGCCGACGCCGACGCCGACGCATGATCTCCCTGCTTCGGGCCGATCAGTCTTCCTCTCCCCGACGTCAATTCTGCCGTCGGAGAAGAAGTTCCGCCCAGCCAGGCAGCGATTGGCTGGCCCGAACTTCCTCTCCGACTGCAGAATTGACGTCGGGGAGAGGAAGACTGATCGGCCCGATAGATTAGATCGCCAAGACAAAGTGAGTCCTGGGTGATCGACTCACTTTGCCTTGGCGAGCTACTGGCGCCCCTGCCTTAGAACACTACCTAGGACCCTGGGGGAGCCCGGGCCCCCTGTCAGCTCCGGGCCCCTGAATGCAGGACTGGTAGTACTGCCCTGATGGCGGCCCTGTGCGACCCACCTGGACAATAATCCACAACGCGCTGTCCAATGACAAATATGGCACTGAGGAAAGGTCACGCGGAATGCCATCATTCACCAAGCACCCTAAAGGCCGTGACAAATTATGGATAAGGCAAAACTTGCCTGGCTCCTTCGGAATTACAGTCAGTAGGGAAATCATCATCTGCGAAAACAGCCATTCCCAAATGTACCCGCAATATGCCCCAACCATAACTCTTCCTCCAATTTCCCACAAACAATTACCCTTAACTGAGAAACTGAGGAAGCATTTTGCACCTGTGTCCCAACAAAATCCCCCCGAAACAGAATTTCAAAACCAAGCTCCAACAACTCTGCAGCCCTTGGATTCCCATAAAAACAAAGCCATGGCCACAAAGCCCCCATCTGAATCGGCGTAGGCACCAACAAAACAATCTCACTTTCCTGCTCCCACAGGGCCCCCAGCATTACGCTTAAGGGCAGAATGTGGCTGGCCACAGAGCAAACAGGCATGCCTAAACTTATAGTCGGGAAAGGGGCAGTTGGACTTCTTGAATTTCCAAAAGACATCCGAACCTGTGCTAGTGCCACCTCCCCGACTCCCCTCGAGAGGGCCATCCACTCCCAGCTGCTCCTAGAGGAGCCTGAGCTACCGAACCGGACAATGGCTTGGAGGCCATATGGGTAAGCCACAAGTTAACGCCCTGCATACCCCATGACATATTTGTGTTTTCCTCCATTTTGTCTTGAAACGCCTCATTGTAGTTCAACCAGGCCCACCCACCAAGGCGCTGATAAGCATCAAGCACTGAATCCGCGTAAGCAAAGAGCAAACCGTAATCCTGTGGATGCGAACGACCCCATATGCTCGCCAGCCTCATGAATGCCCGCATCCAATTAATGATAAACCGCACCACTGGGAAAGGTTTTGATTCCCTCTTCTCACTTTTTTATTTCTTCCGGCTCCGCCTGCAAGCCCTACCTTCCATGAGCCAGAAAATATCCGCCTACAAATTTTTTGACGCAACTCCCACAGAACTTTCTCCCAGAGCTCCATGAGAGCTACTAATGCAGGCGTGCCCTGAGTCTCCCCGAATGCCTGCATCCAATTAATGATAGACTGCACCACTGGGAAAGGTTTGGATTCCCTCTTCTCACTTTTCGATTTCTTCCGGCTCCGCCTGCGAGCCCTACCTTCCATGAGCCAGAAAATATCCGCCTACAAATTCTTGGACGCAACTCCCACAGAACTTTCTCCCAGAGCTCCATGAGAGCTACTAACGCAGACGCGCCCTGAGTCTCCCACAAAGGGACCTCCCCACCTCCTCCTGCCAAAGTTTCCGCCTGTGCTGAACGCCTCACAGAAGAAGAAGGCGATGAGGATGAATAAGCCTCTCTGCCACTCCAACAATGCTGCCGGCACCTGGTCTAGCCGCTGCTGTATCATGACCCCCTGAAGTCGATGGCAAAACCTGTGGAGACCAAACAAAAGCAGAAGCAGTACCAGGAGCATTAAGATAGGAAGTAGGGCAGGAGTTATTCGCACCGAAAGGCTGGAAAGGGATTGGGGCATGGGAATGATTGACGGCGCGGGGGAGGTTATAAAGCCGGGACCTTGGAGGACTCGGCTCCTCCAGATCCCGCTGTTAATAAAGTTACAAAGCATTCCCCACTTTGAAGGTGTGGGACAATTGTAACTTGCAATGTTTTAGGCAGCTTTAAAATCCAATGCCAGGTTTTCAGTCCTGCCTACACATGCTTTTCTCCCATTCTTTTCAGGGGACAAGCTAACAGAATTTCTTCTTTTTCAACATTTCTTAGGGCAGTTACTGTTTTTTAGCAATACACAAACTCTTGCCAAATCTTTCCCTCCCAGCTTGCTTTTCTAGGCTAGTCTCGGCAAGAAAATCTATTTACTTGGGCTTACTGCCCTCTGCTTCCCGCTTAGGGCAATTTCTCACCAATGAACTTTCCTTCTTCCCAGTCTCTCTGGCCCTTACTTTCAGCATAGGGAGATCCTATCAGTGGCCTACCTAGCATATGTTACACCCGGGGCCCATCATTTTTGACACCCCCCATCTATATAAAAAACATAAGTTTTAGTAACAGTCCACACGTTGCACAACAAGAGTGTACCTAGGAAAAGGCAGAATCTTACATACTGCAGTGAGCAGTAGAACAACAATACACCCATTGTAAAACTAAACAAGCCAGACTAGTACAAATTGAACCTGCTTAGTCAATGTTAACAGAGAACCATGTATTTTGTACACACAACACAGAAAACACCTTCGCCCAGTATGGAATATGTAATCACAAGCTACCCCTCCCCCCATTTTACAAAATTGTAGTGCAGTTTTTAACACCAGCCATGGCAATAACGGCTTCAATGCTCTTAGAATTCCTATGAGCGTTGGAGCTGTTACCGCCGTGGCCGGCTACCCCTTCCATCCAGCATCTTCTCTCTCTGGCCCCCTCTCTCTACTTCTATGTGTCTGCTCCCCTCTTTCTCTCCTCCCCACTTCCTTCCTGCATCTGCTCCCTTCTCTCTCCCATCCGCACTTCCATCCAGCATAGGCTCCCCCTCTACCCTCCCCACTAACATCCAAAGTCTGTCCTTTCTCTCTCTCTCTATCCACCTCTCTTCCATCAGCATCTGGCCCTTGTCTCTCCCTTCTCCCACTTCCATCAGCATCTGGCCCTTGTCTCTCCCTTCCCCCACTTCCATCAACATCTGACCCTTGTCTCTCCCTTCCCCCACTTCCATCAGCATCTGGCCCTTGTCTCTCCCTTCCCCCACTTCCATCAGCATCTGGCCCTTGTCTCTCCCTTCCCCCACTTCCATCAGCATCTGCCCCTTTCAACCCATTTCCATCCAGTATCCTTCCCCCTTATGTCTCTCTCCCCTTTCCTTGCACACCAATTCCATCAGCATCGGCTTCCTTTCTCTCCCTCCACCACCATTCCATACCAGTATCCTGCTCCCTTCCATCTCTCTCATCACCCTTCCATACCAGTATCCTACCCCACTTCCCTCTCCCTTCACCATCCTTCCATACAAATATCCTGCTCCTTTCTCTCTCTCTCCATCCCAATACCATCCAGTATCTTGATCCCTCACCTCCCCACTGTTGCTGTATGCTTTTCAAACCAGCAGCAATGGCAGTAAAACTTTTAAATGCAGTCATTCCAGGACCTTGCTACCTCTCCCCGGCTGCCAGCTCTGCCCTGGAATAAGTAAGTGACGTCGGAGGGGGTGGACTGGCAGCTGTGGGGAGGTGCAGCAAGGTCCTGCGATAAATTAATTTAAAGTTTATTCTGCTGCTGTTTCAGGAAAGCAGCAGCGGCAGAATAGGGTGGGAGGTTCTGGATCTGGTGTGGACCCCCTTAGGGTGTGCATCTGGGGCGGACCCCCCTCCCACCCCCCGACCTTGGTACAACACTGGATCCTATCCCCAGTCCTCTTATTCCAGGGCCATCAGCTTAGCTCCCTGAAGGCTCTGACTCACTCTAGGCTTCTCTTCCTTCGGTAGCTGACCCACCTCCCAAGAAACTGACCATTTGGCATGTTATAAATATTTTTTGTATTGGTGGGACAAGGGCTTTTTTATTTATTTATCAACTTCATACATATAATTCACAAAGAATAAAGAAAAGGAATCATGGAAAACAGCATACGGAAGGAAATAATACAATCTCTATTACAAAGTACAGTATTCCTTTCTAGCCCATAAAATGAGAGAATTTGCTTAGTTTTCCAACATAATTTCTAAGGAAATAATGGATCAATAGCCCATTACATTAATGGGGTATTTCTAATATACTCCTCAAGCAAAATTTATATTATATCCCGTGTATCTCATGAGTATTCAGAAATTGTTGTAATTGAATAGGGCCCCAAAATATAGTCTCAGTATCTTTCAACTTTATCAAGCACTTTCAAGGAAATTTCAAGAAAAAAGATGCCTCTAGGGTAGGGGTGTCCAACCTGCGGCCTCATGAAGTATTTTGTGTGGCCCCGGTCGAGGGCGATGCAGTGTTTTCCTTTGCTGTCCCCGGGTGTTTACCGTCTTGCCGGCTCTCTCCTCTGTCTTGCTGCAGCGTTTGCGCATTTGTGCGGCCCCAGAAACATTTTTTTCGGCCAATGCGGCCCAGGGAAGCCAAAAGGTTGGACACCCCTGCTCTAGGGCTACTAATGGTAAATCTGTACTTATCTCAATTATGTCTTCATTTCTTTTTCTTTTTAATGCTAAATATGTACAGATTTACCATTAGTAACACTGAAATCAAGCTTTATCTTAAGAGGAATGGCAATAGATATGGGGTTAAATAAATGAAAGGCCAGTAATGAATTAACACTCACGATTCCTCGCTATAAGGTGATTTTGAGCAGTGGAAGATAGAGATTTAAAGCAAATGCTGGACTTTGACAAGGTGTGCAGTGAACATATAAACTTGGAGTAGTTCTTTGTTAATATTGCAGTTATCAAGATAATCTTCGAGGAGTAAAAATTCATAAACTATTGACCATATGACCATCTAAGAATGAACGGAGCACAGTGTTTCCCCACGAATTTGTGGTTTGCAAATCACGGACTCAGTTATTCGCAGTATTTTCTGACTGCCTCTTCCAGTCAGAAAATACAGGGAATGAGCCCATGAATCAGCCTTCTGCACAGTCGATTCCTCCTCTTCCCCCCCCCCCGGTCAGCCAATCAGCCTTTTGCACAGTCGATTCCTCATCCTCTCCACCCCCCCCCCAGGTCAGCCAATCAGCCTTTTGCACAGCCGATTCCTCATCCTCTTCCCCTCCCCCCCAGAGCATACTGGGTATGATTTACTGCATCCGCCGGCACCCCAGCTGCCCTCTCCTGCCTTTTTACAGACTCACAACTGCAATCATGTTTTTTCAAACTTCGCGGGTGTTCCTGGAACAGAACCCCCGAGAATTTCAGGGGAGTACTGTACTCACTATAGTCTGCTTATGAGTGTTTAGTAAGTACAACAGTGACTCTAATTCTTACTGATCTTTCTGTCTCTGATTCTCATATCTTCATTACCCCCACCTTCTTTCATGTCCTCTATCGAACTTTTCACCTTTCTTCTACCCTCTAATGGTTTCTAAACACGTAACTCCTTTCCCTAATGCATTTTAGTTTTTTGTTTGTTTGTTTTGTAACCTTCACGTCTCTTGTAATACAGTAAAACCTTGGATTGCAAGTAACTCGGTTTGCAAGTGTTTTGCAAGACAAGCAAAACTTAATACTGTATACAAGTACATACAGTATACCACATCACAACTGAGCTGATGGTTATTCTCTCTCTGACACTGTGTAGTGCCTGTTCTAAACAAGCAAAGTCTTGCATTACGAGTAAATACAGTATACACGCGTCACATCATCACAATTGAGCCGATGGTTCTCTCTCTGATGCTGCCGGAGTGTAGTGACTGTACTAAGCGAGGTCTTGCAATACAAGTACGTATAGTATTTTGTATTAAAATTTTTGGGTTGTGGAACGAATCGTCTGAGTTTCCATTATTTCTTATGGGGAAATTTGCTTTGATATATGAATGCTTTGCATTACACTCATGCTTCTGGAATGAATTATGCTCGCAAACCAAGGTTTTATTGTATTGCAAACTGTTTAATACTCATGTACTAGCAGTATATCAAATGTAATAAAGCTAATCCAATCCATATAGGTTATGGTGGGTTTGTGCTTTGGGGAGTGGTTACAAATTAGTTAAGCAATTGTGGGAGCAAGTTAAAGCATGAAAGGAGAGTGTTCCTAAGCTGCCTTCTTCAGTATGGAAATTTCAATTATATTTTATTTTTCTTTAGATAGAGAAAAGTGTTTATTATACAGTGGTGCCTCGCATAACGAACGCCTCGCACAACGAACGCTGCACACAACGAACTTCATGTCTTGATTCACACAACGAACTTCGTTTCACACAACGAAGTCGCCCGAGCTGCCGATGTATTGCATCCTTCCGCGCAGGCACTGCAGGCAGTCGTTAGTCACTGCGCTTAACTGCCCTCTCTCACTGTATACAGTCGTCCTTTTAAGATAAACTCAATATTTTTTATATATCATGGCTTCTAAAAAAAGCAGGAAGGTGATTTCTGTTGAAATGAAACGGGAAATAATTAGAAGGAGTGAATGTGGGGTAAAACAGTGTGACCTCGTCAAAGAGTTTGGCCTCAGCAAGACCACCATTTTCACCATTTTGACAAATTTATCTTTTTTTATGTCATCTTAGCATATTTTATGCTACAGAACGAATTATTTTTTTTAACATGTATTGTTATGGGAAAACGCGTTTCACATAACGAACTTTTCGCATAACAAACTTGCTCCTGGAACGAATTAAGTTCGTTGTGTGAGGCACCACTGTATTTTAGTTTCAGCATTTCCAAAACTGGTTTATGTCTAAGACATTTAGAAAGGAGAGAGATTCTCTTCTTATTTTGTTAAAGTTAGGGAGTAGGTACTGGCATGGGAAATGTCTTTGAAGGTCCAAATGACAGAAGAAAGATGACTTTGTGAATTTCACAGGGCAAGATTCAACAGAGGAAAGATATGCTAGCACTCGCAAAAATATTTGCAACTAAAGCTTACAGGGCACTTTTTTAATTATTTTTTTAGTAGAGGGAATATTTTTTTCAGAATCACTTTTGCCTTAACAGACATTATGAAATGTCATGTTAAAAAAAAAAAGAACATGAACAAGGCTTTAAAAGATTCTGAATACAAGTAAAATCCGACTGACATCTTTAAAAAAGAAAAAAAAAAAACAACACATTTCAATTAAACCTTCATAAGCCTTGGGAAAAGGAGAAAGAGCTTCCTTAATAATATATATAACACTTCCTGCATTTATTTCTTTAATTTGCTAAGAATTTTCCGTAAATATATGTTTCCTATGAGTAAGCATCTTATCTGTTTTCCTTTCTAATTTCTCTAATCTCTTGGAGGCACAATATAATAGTTTTCAAATAGTGCTGCCGATTCGATTCGATTTTCCTGCCCAATTGGGTAGGCTTATTTTATAGCCTGTTCACCCCTTTTATAGACTCTTCACCCCCTTTGCCCTCTCCTACCCACACTGGCGCTGTGGTGTAAACAAAATAAACAAACTTTTCCTCTCTCTATTAAATCCTAGCTCACGTTCGTGGTCTAAGACCAGCTCTGGCAGGATACAAATTTCAAATCTGACACACTGTAATCACAAAACAGAAAAAAAAATTATTTTTTCTACCTTTTGTTGTCTGGTCATTATTCAAATCACAACAGCCTACTAGGATCGCTACAGCACTGGTGATCCTCTGCAGGCTGTTCTACTTGGCTGTCTCCCTCCCCCCCCCCCCCCCAATAAAAAGGACTTCTAGTTTAGCTACTGATTTGCAGTGCTAACATTTCATAGGTAAAGTCAGTGCAGCTCAAATCTAGATATCCCATCACACAAAGGCGACAAATGGCAGCACTTCAGCAGTCTGGTAAATTCTTCCTCACAAATTCTTTCTGACTCAGTTCATCTGAAACACACACAAAAGAGCTCCACCTCAGAAACATGTCATGCTACAATTCATCTACAGGCCATTACAATTCTAGACCTGAGCTATTAGAGTGAAAGCAAAGCACTTCTTAACAGAATGCAGAAAAATTCAAGAAATGACAGAATAATTAGACAGATAGTACAGCAACTTCTTATGTTCCAAATTATGGAAAATAATACATCTCTCCTTCCCCTTATGACTGTGGCAAAGCTAGAGATTATTTCCTCCCCCCCTTCCCTACTTCTATGACCAGGCCTAAGTGCCTCTTCTAGGTTCCCTTTTGCTGTGATTAATCTTGCTCTAGTCTTATTCCAAAAGACAATAGCAGTACATGCAAAGTGAAAGTGGAATGGTGTACGTTTAAAAAGGAGTGAAGGAATTTTACAAAAAGGAGAATGTTACTTGTATAGGGTCACATCCACATGCCCCTGAGGTTTGGAGAGGGGCTCTGAAGGTTTCCCTACACCATCCTCTGACAACTCATGTGCAGATTCCTGGGGGTGCCAGGCTTCTAGAACCTCTTGTGGATTCAAGTATAATTTGACTGGGATCGTAGCGGCTGAACTTATAGTCAAGCTAAGTGGTGCGAGAATGCAAAGGGACCTCAGCAGCAGCCACCGGAAAGCAGGAACCAAAAAAAACACTCCAACTAAATGGTGGGCATATCTCCAATACCTTGTAAAAGGCTACATTCGGTCCCCGAACCTCCACCACCAGTTCCTCCATATTGCTCAGTGCAACAGGGGGGGAGGGGAATCCTGTGCCTGCTTCTTGGGCCTACTACCGTTGGTTTTCCTTCAACGTCAAGCCCGGAGCATGAATTCCTATTGGCGGCTCTAAGGCAGGCTCGGTCCCTTTTAGTTAGTGGAAAAAAAAGAAACCGAAACAGGAAACCCACAGCCGATGCACTGCTGCACTTCCTGACTGACCCCCCTCACCCCCTAAAGCAGGAGCGGCAGTGGACAGCCAGCAAGAGGCAGCGCTGCTGCTCGTGCTTTAGGAGACCTAAAGACATGGGGAGGAGGGTTGGGCCCCGAATTGGCCAGGCCAATTTTTTTTTTTTTAAATGAATCGATTCACCCAAAGTGAATCGGTGAATCGGTTCGAATCGGAAATCGGGCAGCACTACTTTCAAACACTGAGGTAATAATTTGTTGACTTGCAACAACTGTAGCAGTTAGAGCAGAACTAGATTTCTGTAACTTTGTAATCACATGATTTCATGACGACTGCAGCCAACAAGAAAGCAGTTCGGTTCTTTTGCCGCTGTTGCGAGGACGGCATTGAAGGTGTGGCGTTTGAAGAGACAGGTAGTGGCCCACAGAGTCCGGTGATCCTGGTCAAACCTGATTGGCAGAGGTGGGCGTAATATGCTGACTTGTTTCGGCTCCAGCTAGAAGGGGGCTCTGCTACCTTGACATTCTTGCCTCCTCATGCAGGGTTCAATTGCGATGCAGGATCCGGACCGCTTTGGTTTTACGGCATGGCTCTTGAGCGCGCAGTCTTGACTAGCTGGGGCTAGTCTTCGGCTGTGATTGCCACATTGCTTCACCTCAAAAGGAAATCCACAGTGGTGGCCTATGCAAAGGCTTGGAGATGTTATCAGGCCTGGAGCACCCTGAGACAGGTGGACCCGTCTATTCCATCGATTCTTCGTGTCCTGGAGTTTCTGCAAGATGGTCTGAAGTCCTAGTGGTAGCTTCGCTCTGGATGCAGATTGCCGGTCTTTCGTGTACGGGTCCTCCTTCTCTGACATGCTCATCTAGACATGCTCTGCAACTTAGGCCTCCAAAGCACCTTCCCTGTCTGACCTGGAATCTTAACCTGGTTCTCTGGCTGGTCTGCCATATAAGCCTCTGGAGTAGGCGTTGCTTATGGATCTCACAATCAAGATGATCTTCCTGGTAGCTATTACATCGACCTGTAGGATTTCAGAGCTTCAGGCTGTCTCCTGCTGGGATCTTTTTCTGTGTATTATGGATTCCAGTGTGATGCTATGCACTGTTCCTTCTTTTCTTCCGAAAGTGGTTTCTGCTTTCCATATGAATCAGGAAGTCCAACTTCCTGCTTTTGCTTCCTCTGGTTCGAGGGAGCAGAACCGGGTGTTATAGTCCTTGGATGTGCGCAGGATCTTGTTGCGAAACCTGGAGGTCACCAAAAAGTTTTGCCTCTCTGACCACCTGTTTGTTCTAGCAAGGCTTTCCCACAAAGGTAGGCCAGCTTCTAAGGCCACCATTTCCAGGTGGATTTGTATGGCCATTTCCACAGCTTATGTGGTGGCCGGAAGGAAGCCCCCCCATGTGGTGCAGGCTCATTCTACCAGAGGTATTTTGTCCTCTTGAGCAGAGTCATCAGCTGTTTCTTGGGAGATTTGCAGGGCTCCTACCTGGCGGTTGAAGAAACTGAGGTATAGTATTAGTTAGGCCTGGTTTTTTAGTAACTCTCAAGCAACCAGAAACTATATTTATCCGGCATCTATGAATCCCCTTGGGTGCCGGTTAACTGAGAGTCTACTGTAGCACATATCTGTATCCATTTATTAGGCTACTAGCTGATGCCCCGGCGTTGCACGGGTATTTAATTATAGCAATAACACTGTAAATGGATTCAAATAAAGATACTTTATAGTGGTGAATGAAATTATTTTTTTACAGCTTTATAAAAAGTACAATATTCAAATTATAATGTGAAATATTTGACAAAATGAATACAATACAACTAACACAAAACTTGATTATAAACAACATTTTTAGTTTCAACTCCAGGAGCAAGAACATATAAATTCTTGGGTGAACCCACCCTTGAGCAAGCAACATAGAGTTGACCATGGGAAAAACAGGGGGATCTTAAATCCACTCCACAGTATGTAATAGTCTGTCCCTGTGATTTGTTGATTGTGATAGAGAATGCAAGTCTCACTGGAATTTACAAGCTCTTAAACTGAAAAGGAAGATGTGTTGCAAGTTTCGTTCAAATCGGGCAAGCCGTTTTTGCGTTGGCAGCTTTTTACAATTTTTCCATTGACATGAATGGGTGAAATCTGATTTTCTGTTTGTAGCTCCGCCCACGTGTGCAGGTGGGCCGCGAGACCCCCAGAACATATCACCCCAGGTAGTGAGGGATCTGCATACCAAGTTTAGTTCAAATCGGGCAAGCCGTTTTTGCGTAGGCAGATTTTTACATTTTTGCCATTGACATGAATGGGTGAAATCTGATTTTCTGTTTGTAGCTCCGCCCATGTGTGCAGGAGAGCCGCGAGACCCCCAGAACATATCACCCCAGGTAGTGAGGGATCTGCATACCAAGTTTCGTTCAAATCGGGCAAGCCGTTTTTTCGTTGGCAGCTTTTTACATTTTTGCCATTGACATGAATGGGTGAAATCTGATTTTCAGGTTGTAGCTCCGCCCACGTGTGCAGGTGGGCCGCGAGACCCCCAGAACATATCACCCCAGGTAGTGAGGGATCTGCATACCAAGTTTCGTTCAAATCGGGCAAGACGTTTTTGCGTTGGCAGCTTTTTACATTTTTTCCATTGACATGAATGGGTGAAATCTGATTTTCAGTTTGTAGCTCCGCCCACGTGTGCAGGTGGGCAGCGAGACCCCCCAGAACATATCACCCCAGGTAGTGAGGGATCTGCATACCAAGTTTCGTTCAAATCGGGCAAGCCGTTTTTGCGTTGGCAGCTTTTTACATTTTTTCCATTGACATGAATGGGTGAAATCTGATTTTCTGTTTGTAGCTCCGCCCACGTGTGCAGGTGGGCCGCGAGACCCCCAGAACATATCACCCCAGGTAGTGAGGGATCAGCATACCAAGTTTCGTTCAAATCGGGCAAGCCGTTTTTGTGTTGGCAGCTTTTTACATTTTTTTCCATTGACATGAATGGGTGAAATCTGATTTTCTGTTTGTAGCTCCGCCCACGTGTGCAGGTGGGCCGCGAGACCCCCAGAACATATCATCCCAGGTAGTGAGGGATCTGCATACCAAGTTTCGTTCAAATCGGTCAAGCCGTTTTTGCGTGATCGCGGCACATACACACACACATACATACACACATACATACCTCCGATTTTATATATATAGATTCAGTTTCAAAAACTCTGTTCAATGATGTACTACTACTTGTTTCACTGACAACTAAAATAGAATGTATGTATGTAGAATGAATATATTGCCAGTTTATTTTCAGGGGTCCTTTTATAAGAAATTAAATAGTATTCTTACTAAATTTATTTGGCTGGGTAAAACTGCTAGAATTGCTTTAGTATCTTTAAAAAACCAATTGTGACGGGTGGGGTAAATTTTCCAAATTTTTATAGGTACCATCAGGCCTATATACTGTGTCAGTGTATGCATTGGATCCTTCCTGAGCTCACGGAACATCTCCCTGATTGGCTTTTTTTAGAATGGCAACTTATGAACACCATTAAGATTATGTCATATGGTGAATATCAGAATTTATAAGCACAATAGTATCTTATTTGCCACAGGGAGCACCTTACAATTTATTAACAACTTAACAGATATTCCAGTAGAAAAGTCCACGTGTCAGTCCTTATGATTGAACTCCAAGATTCAAATTGGTGAGTCTAAGATCCTCTGGATGCATTGGTTACAGGCAGGCATACGTACGCTAGATGATGTGATATCCAATGGGAAAATGCTTGATTTTTCACTACTGCAACAATCATTCGGTATTTCAAAGTCTCAAATTTATAAATGGTTGCAGTTGGAGCAAGCCATTCAGAAGGGGTTCCCTGATTGGCAAAATCTAAAAAATCACTTAGCTTGCCGGTCCTATGCTTCCAGACAGATTTCCTAGGGCATCAGGCCGCCCAGTGGTATAAATTAATATCTGGTTATATGAATAAGAAACCAAAAACAAGTTTGTGAGAGATATTTGGAGCATTGAGATTAAGCAGCAGATTTCTGTGTCTCAATGGCCACAGATTTGGTCTTGGAGGATAAGATGTACAATGTCAGCATCTATGAGACAAACTTGGTTTTTTTTTTGTTACATAGAAGTTTTTGGACCCCTGTTAGATTACAAAAGTTAGATAGTTCAAAATCTAATAGATGCTGGCGCTGTCATCTGGACATAGGGACACTGGATCATTTATTATTCTATTGTCCTTTGATACTTTACTTCTGGAGATCTATTTGGGGACATATTAATCTGATTCTGGAGATTGTGATTCCGCTGACGTATGAAGCGGTAATTTGTGGGATATTGCTATCCTCTAAGCCTACAATAGATAGACATAAAAATAGACTGTTGGGTATTATGACCGGGCTAGCCATCCAAATGGTCACAAAAAAATTGGAAGAGTTTTGACCGATTAAATTTTACTTTTTGGTGGCATTCATTATGTTTGTGTTATAGGTTTGAGAAAATGATATCTGATCAAAGAGGTAACAATAAGTTATTTCAAATGGCGTGGGGTCTGTTGACTAATTTTATTGACTTAAATTGAATGGATTATTTCTTTACTGTACTTCTGGTTATGATCACACATCCAGGAAGGGGGTGGGAGGGAGAGAGATATGTGTGGCGCAGTGGTTGGATCTACAGCCTCAGCACCCTGGGGTTGTGGGTTCAAACCCCACACTGTTCCTTGTGACCCTGGGCAAGTCACTTAATCCTCAATAGCCCCAGGTACGTTAGATAGATTGTGAACCCACCGGGACAGAGAGGGAAAATGCTTGAGTACCTGATTGTAAAAACCGCTTAGATAACCTTGATAGGCAGTATATAAAATCCTAATAAACTTGTATATTTTATTTAATTAGGATATTACACATCCAGGGAGGGGGGCACGTTTTGGAATTGATTTAAGGGGGATGTTTAGATATTTGTTGTAGGTATCTATTTATTGATTAACAGGTGGAAGGGTGGGAGGAAATAATTTTTGTTATAAATTCTTGTAAGTTTAACGTGCTTTAATTGTAATATTCTATGTAAATGTGTTAATTATTGTGCACAACTGTAGTTTAAAAGTGAATAAAGAATTTGAAAAAAAAAGGATATTATACTGGGAAGGGTATATTAAATAAATGAACGTAATATTGCATGTTTTTCTTGATTGCATTGATCCCTGGGTGGGTGGGAGGGGTTAAAAAAGGGTTTTTCATGTATTTCTGGAAGGATGTAAGTGTTGTTTTTCAAATTACTTCATGTATTATTTTCTGCACTGTTGTTAGATTGAAAACTCAATAAGGTTTAATAATAAAACTAAATAGAATGTATGTACATATTTCCAGTCTTTTCCGATTTTCTCAATTTTTTTTTTCATTGCAGATGAGTAAAAAATATGGGGATGTTTACAGTCTGCAGTTTTGCTGGACTAATGTGGTGGTGCTGAATGGCTTTAAGGTGATGAAACAAGCGTTGGTCATTAAGTCAGAGGACATTGCCGACCGCCCACCGTTCCCAATATATGAACACCTGGGATTGAAGAAGAACTGCGAAGGTGAGCCATAAAATGATATCTGTCTCCAAAATGCTGAAGATTAAAAATTATAGATTTATAGACAGGTATGTAGATTTTGTTTCTTTATTCTGTAATTAGAGTGTACTGCATGAGGAATCTTATGCTCTTACAGTTTGTTGGTGTGACATTATCAATTTATTTATTAAGATTTATATGTTTGGGTGACACTATCAATTTATTCATTAAGATACCAAGAAATTTTGAGGGGTTCTTTCCTTTTATCCTAGAGTGTATTTCTTATCAATTTTCTTAGTTTGGATTATCTATAGCACTTTACACTTTACCATACTTTGCACTTTATTATATTTACAAGGCAGTTTCTTGGGGGCTCATACAGCCCTCAGTTAAATTTCCCAGGAGGGACTGTTTGACCCTGATTTTCAGCACTTTACTTATTTGTGTGGTTTGCACATTCGGGACTAGATGATGTATGAGGCAGTGCTTATTTAGACTTTTGTCTGGTGCTGGTCACCCATGAGTTGCTGCCTGAGCTCAAAAATCCCTCGTTTGCATTCTGAGAGCTCATACTGATGTCCGTTTATATTTCTAATAGGTTTATATTTCTATCTTTTCAGGGCCAAACAGTCTCCCTGAGGATTTATCAGTCTAGCCAATTATAGATAGTTTTGCATATTGGATGTATTGGCAACTGTTGTGTTCATAGGGTTACATTTTTTGTGCTGCAAGAATTGAGTCATACAAACTGCAGTATTGGTGAATATTTTACAGGAGTGATCATAGCAAGGTATGGCAATGGCTGGAAGGAGCAGCGAAGGTTTTCACTTTCCACGCTGCGAAACTTTGGCCTGGGTAAGAAGTCTGTGGAGGAGAGGATAGTTGAGGAAGCTGGATTTCTCTGTTCGGTATTTGAATCCAAAGAAGGTATGTCTAACTTCTGGAAAATGAAAAGAAAGGAGGAATGACAATGACACATTGTAATGCTTTGCAGATTATGGCACTGAAATGCAAATACATTTCTGATAAGAGAACTGCTGTTTTGTTTATTAACCTCTACCCTCACCCAAATGTTTTGGTACTATACTCCCTCACTAGGTGAGGAAGTGCCAAGATTGGGCAATGACCTCACAACTACATCAGTCTTTCAGCAAAGAGCTATTAATGTGCGCTATGTTAGTGCATATTTACTTTAATCATTTATGCAGAAATCTTCCATGTTAATATAGACGCCTATTAAATTGTGTTAATCTCCACAGTGGTAAGTTACATATGAACCACACATAACTGATAAAATGCTTTATGTTCAATTTTACTATTTTTTTTTTTTTTTTTTTTACTACTATGCATTTTTATCTTAAATTTTCAGGATTGCTGCAATTCTATTTTTGGATAGCATTCTCATATTGAGTGGCTTGTACGGCATTGCTGAGTACTAATTTAGGCCTCCTTTTATCAAGCTGCGTAAGGCTTTTTTTTTTTTTATCGCTGACTGCTTTGGCTAAAGCTTTGGCGACCATAGAATTCCTATGAGCGTCGGAGCTTTTACCGCAGCGGTCTGCAATAAAAATCCTTTATTCAGCTTGATAAAAGTGTATGTGTGTGTGTGTGTGTATGGGGGGGGGGGGGGTTAAATACATAAATACTCTCCTTTTACACACAATCAAGTTACAGAATGTTGATCACAAATGGTCTATTCCTATTTTAATATGTTGAACACATTATTGCACTATGTTAAATTTTATTCATATGAAGTTTCTGCAGTATGTTAACATCAGAAAAGGAAGTGGGGAAGGGACACAGTGGTCATACCACTGTGTGAACAAATACGTTTATTTAAAATATATAATTTCAGTTAAAATTTGCACAGGTATACATATAAACAAAACGTGGCGGGCATGTAAAATTCTTTTGTAGGGGAAAACACCCTCCAGGGATTCAAGACAAAGGGCTTCTTTTACTAAGCCGCATTAGGGCTTAACGTGCAGAATAGGGCACTCTAAATTGCTGCCTGCGCTAGACCTTAATGTCAGCATTGAGCTGGCGTTAGTTCTAGCCGTGTAGCACGGGTTTAGCGCATGCTAAAATGTTGCATGTGCTAAAAACGCTAACACAACTTAGTAAAAAGAGCCCAAAGTTAGACAAGTTCCTGATGAACTGGAACGTACGCAGGTAGGGCTGGTCTCAGTTAGGGCACTGGTCTTTGACCTAGGGGCCGCCACAGGAGCAGACTGCTAGGCACGATGGACCACTGGTCTGACCCAACAGTGGCAATTCTTATGTTCTTAATAGCACATATACTGTACCCCCAACACGGTCCGTGTTCCTCAGTGGTGTAAAAGTAGCCTAAAAGAACAGAACAACAATTAAAGATACATATAGATACTGTCACCTGCCCGGGTCTTGGTAAAGTTAAGAAGACCTCCGGTAGAGGGTAGCACACTCCTGACGTGGCTCCCAAAGGGAGAGACCTCACTGGTGTCTCACTATCTTGGGCTTTGCTAAAAATAAAGCACCGTGAGTCAAGTTGAACACAATAATGTGAGAAGTTTAATTAGTCACTTGCCACATAAATCATATCAGCTATTATTATAGTCCAAGTTTCCTTTCTTCCCAAACAAGGGCAAAAAGAAAGAAAACAGAAAACAAAAAGATTTTTAACTTTCACCCCAGTCCAGTGAAAGCACAGCAAGCTTTCTATCAGGTATGCTTCCAGTCCAGGTTTTAGGACTTGCTCTACCTGATCACACAGTCTCTGAAAAACACTGCACAATTAGTCTCTTAAGCACTTATCCAGCCGTGAGCTGGAGTCCTGGGCTTACTAACCAACACAGTCCAGTTTCTTCACCAGGTGTTTTACATTCTTGAATATAAAGTAAACTTTAAGCAAAAACAAAAGACAAAACTGAAGCCTTACTGCAGGCTCCTAAATTTCCAGCCCTGATTAGCTCACAGTCCTTTGGGCTTCTCTGGAGCTCCTGCACAGCTGCAATGTAGCAATCCAATCAAGCTGGTGCAGCACTGCTCTAAGCTTGTTTTTACAGCACAAACAATCAAAACAGTTCTGCCAAAAACTCCTCTCCACTATTATTGCTGTACAGCCTTGTACCTGTAGTGTTTAGTGGAAAGTTGCCAAGCCCACATCCATGGCTTCTTCCATAACGGTCTCCAGCATACACCCTTCATCCAGGTCCATGCTTTCTGGGGTATCCAGCTGCTCTGCTGGTTCCTGAGGCATTGGAGCCTCACACTCCATTGGCTCTGGAGTGAGGTCTGGCCTTCTCCTGGCCCGGAGAACTCTCTCTCCCAGACTCTCTTGGGCAGCCTCCTTTAATGCTCTGGAGAGCTGCTTAACAGGCTTAGGGCCACGCCCTACACTGGGTGATCGTGTGCCTAGCTTGTGGGTTCTTGGGCTCCCCCTCAGGCTACAGGGCAGAATATCACTGGGAGCTTGATTAAACCCCTTAGTGTGACTGGAAGCTTTTCTGGGCCGGGCAGTTAACCTATACTCAGGGCACTGCTCTAGGCTAGAAGACTCAGGATAGGCAGCTAGGCTTTCAGGATCTTCTTCCTGATCCTTCTCAGTGAGAGTCTGGTCTCGAGTAAGAGACTGAGACCGGGGTTTCACTTTGACATGACCGTCTCGGGAAGCGGAAATGTCACAATACATACAAATATGATATGTACCGGAGGTAAATTTTAAAAAAGAAACACATATAGAGGTGTGCACTTAAAAGAACAAGACTTAAAATATGCAAAATAAAATAAAAAAAACTTGTTGCAAGAAAACAATTGGCTTAAAGTGCATCAAATATGAAAATCTAAAAGCCATGGAAAAGTCAGGATTTTGTAGCCCTAACCCCTTTAATCTTTCCTCATACAAGGGAGTTTCATCCCCTTTATCATCTTAGGTCGCTCTTCTTTGAACCTTTTCTAGTTCCGCTATATCTTTTTTGAGATAAGGCGACCAGAACTGAACACAGTACTCCAGGTGAGGTTGCATCAAGGAACAATACTGAGGCATTATAACATTCTTAGCCTTATTCACCATCTCTTTTTTTAATAATTGCTAGCATCTTGTTTGCATTTTTGGCTGCCGCCACTCCTTCTTTTTTCCCAATTCTACTCAAAGAATAGATTTTATAATTGTTTGGACAGAGATCATTTAGAATAGGGTCATCATTTGATTTTATCCAAGTTTCCATTAGAGGAAAAGCTTCCGGGTCAGCAGCGTGCAGGAACCGTGGTCTTATAGTTGCAAAGGGAAGTATAGCTTGGAGGAGGGAGCTGGCCAGAATTAGTAAATAGCCGAGGGAGGAAGTCACAAATTTAGGGTGCAGAACTGAGGAAAAGACAATGAGGTGCTTGTTGGGACATGGAAGGGAGGAGGAGGGTTGCATTGGGAGCACAAACTTCAGACAAAGGATGGAAGGAAGAAAGGAGGAAGGGAGCATAAACTTGGGACTTAGAATGGAGGGAGGGAGCTTGAACTTGAGACATAGGAAAGAACAATGGAGGGAGTGAGGGACAAAGATGCTGAGGTGGGGAGGGAATAGAAAGGGAGACTTGTTGGGCATGGTTGTCTGAGTGAGAGGGAAAGAGAGATGGTGCACTGAGGAAACGAAGAAAGTGGCAAATTGTTGGGCATAGGGAGGGAGAGAGAAATATTGGACATGGTGGTGGGAGAGGGGTGAAGTAGAGATGCATGGGGAAGAGAGGGAGAAATATTGGATGTGGAGGTGGAGAGGGAACAGTGGGACAGATGAAGAAGTGTAAAGTTTAAACCTCCTATCCTTTCTTTCTATTTAAACCAGTAGTTCCCAACCCTATCCTGGAGGACCATCAGGCCAATTGGGTTTTCAGGCTAGCCCTAAAGAATATGCATGAGAGAGATTTGCATATAATGGAAGTGAGAGGCATGCAAATCTGCTCCATGCATATTCATTAGGGCTATCCTGAAAACCCGATTGGCCTGGTGGTCCTCCAGGACAGGGTTGGGAACCACTGATTTAAACTACAGTACTTTATTTTGAGGACCGTTTCTTTAATGTTTAATGTTCTTTAATGTTTAATATTTTTATAGACTGTGTACTATACAGCATCCAAGTTACATACAAATTCAACTTAAGACCGGTTTGAAAAATGCAACTCGTTCTTAACCCGGGGACTGCCTGTATATCGAATACCCAATAAACAAATATCCCTCCTAGTGTCTGCAATTCTAATATCTAGTATTTGCTCAATGATTTGTTTCTTCAGGTCAACCCTTTGATGTACATTACCTCATCAACAGTGCACTCAGTAATGTGATTTGTTCCATGGTGTTTGGTGAACGCTTTGAGTATGATGATAAAAAGTTACTGAGACTTATATATCTCTTTGAAGCAGAAATGAAAGCCGAGTCTTGTTTAACTGCCCAGGTAGGCTAACAAATATTATCTTAAACAAGTCCAAGTTTCAAGTTTATTAAAAGTTTGTTGTACACGCAATATCAAAAACTTCAATGCGTATGACAATTTAAAATCAGCGATACAAAAGGGAAAAGGGGTGAACTACAATCTTTGAAGAAAGTAAGAGTGCATTTAGGGAAAAAACAACATTAGGAGGGTGATGAAGAATGTTTTAAAAATATGGCTAAGCCTATAAAGAGGATAAGGGAGATTGTGACCTATACATAAGGTCTGGTTAAAATTGGGTATTTGTCTTTATACAGGTGGCATTTTAATATGCTTTTAAATTTTTCTAATGAGGTTTCTCCACGTAGATAGATTGGTAATTGTTCCAAAGCTGGGGTGCTAAGACTGAAAAAATTGTAGCTCTTCTGGTACCTATTATTTTTAGAGAAAGGATAGTCGGCAAATGCTGTTCCGTTGATCTAAGTGTCCTGGCTGGAGAATATGATATCAACAATTTCAACTTTTTTTTTTTTGAGAGAGATGTGAAAAAAATTTACTTGGAACCTAATTTTGCTGAATTCACTTTCCCAGCCTTTAATAATAATAATAACTTTATTCTTCTATACTGCCATAGTCGTGAGACTTCTAGGTGGTTCACACCGAAGAGAGCTGGACAATGTTACAGCGAGTTACAATGTGTTGAAGTCCAGGATACAGGTATACAGAAACTTACAAAAAGCATATAGAATCTTACAAAAGGTCTGTGATACAGCATGGAGGATCTTACAAAGAGCATATAGAGTCTTACAAAAGGTCCGTGATACAGCATGGAGGATCTTACAAAGAGCATATAGAATCTTACAAAAGGTCCGTGATACAACATGGAGGATCTTACAAAGAGCATATAGAATCTTACAAAAGGTCCGTGATACAGCATGGAGGATCTTACAAAGAGCATATAGAATCTTACAAAAGGTCCGTGATACAACATGGAGGATCTTACAAAGAGCATATAGAATCTTACAAAAGGTCCGTGATACAGCATGGAGGATCTTACAAAGAGCATATAGAATCTTACAAAAGGTCCGTGATACAACATGGAGGATCTTACAAAGAGCATATAGAGTCTTACAAAAGGTCCGTGATACAACATGGAGGATCTTACAAAGAGCATATAGAATCTTACAAAAGGTCCGTGATACAGCATGGAGGATCTTACAAAGAGCATATAGAGTCTTACAAAAAGGCAGAGAGATACAGCATATGGAATCTTACAACAGGCAGTGAAAATACAGCAAACAGAGTCTTAAAAAGGCAGCAGAATAAAATGTTAGACATTTCAGAATTGAAAGCAGGAGTGGACATATGTAGTGTTAGGTGTAGATACTTTTTTAGGTGACAATTCTGTTGAATAATGCAGTTTTTATGGCTTTTCTAAAGGCATTATATGTCAGTCTTGCTCCATTTATGTAGCTGTCTAACCAGTGTTGTTGTTTGTTAGTTTGGTACATAAAAGTTCTATCCAGGAAGGTTTTGTATTTGCAGCCGGTAATGCTCGGGTATGCAAATAGGTTGCTGTTTCTGGTTTGTCTCGTAGGACTGTATAGAGTGAAGTGAGGAAGCAGGTATGTAGGAGCTAGTCCCCAAACCAGCTTGAAACATACTAGGCATAACTTCCAAGTTGGTGGCGTATCCTGGATATTCATTGCTGATGTCCAGACATTGAATATCCAGGTTCAGTTTTATCCATAGCTGTCAGCAAGTCCACCACCACATGCTGAATAACAGGTGGTACGTGCCTTTGTATGATACTATGGATAAAGTCGCAGAAATCAAACCTGGTCTGACCCAGTAGCGGCAATTCTTATATTCTTAGATTGAGGCCACAGGTGTTTATGCGTTTTTGGATGAAGATATAAATGTTTGCATATAAAGTTGATGTGTATGCAAGTATTTTAAAAAAATATATTTATAAATCATGACTTTGCCTTTGCTCCATGCAAACTCTATCCCTAACATAGTTAAATCAGAGCCATGTATAATACACGTTGCTTTAACACTGCTCATGATTCTATGTGCTCAACCCCTTGCCGAAAGGTTAGAAGGAAAGGTTTGTAACAGAGTAGACATTGAGGAGGGAGTGGAAAATATGAAAAAGGAGCTGCAAAAGTTAGAGGAATGGTCTAATATCTGCCAACTAAAATTCAATGCAAAGGAATGCAGAGTAATGCATTTGGCGATTAGTAATCGGAAGGAGCCGTATGTGCTGGGAGGTGAGAGGCTGATATACACAGATGGGGAGAGGGATGGGGACTGGATTCGGCCCTCAAGGAGGGACTTTGAGACCCCTGGCACTAATAAATATCACAATCCTGCTGAAACCACTCATACATTAAGTCAGAACTTCTGGCTCCAATTGCATTTCTCTGTCATCATCTGCGCTAATAGACATACATTTCTGTAAATCTATACTTCCATCTAACCATGGCTCATTCCCACTGTACCCAGTCAATGAAGGTTTTTCTGTTTTCTGCTGAAGAGACTTATCTGCTTGGCAGGGTTTTTTTGTCAGCCTTTCTCTCTTTAGTGGCTGTAAGAGTTGGGCGCCTGCAATTGCCCTGTTGCTTCAAAGGAATAAAACTTTCTGGTCTCAGCTGCCTACTGTGGTTGATATTCTCCTGAAATGAGGCTCTCCATGTCTCGGATTCTTCACCTGCTTAACTACCTCCACAGGTTGAATCTGAGGCTTTAATTGGCTGCAACTTAGGCAGCAGGTTTGTGTGCCCTCTCTTGTCTTTGACTGGTGTGGAAAATGTGGAGTGTGGGACCGGACTCTTGTTCACAGGACCTTTGTTATGTGGTACACCGTCAATAGTGCACGGGACAATTGCGCCCCGACAATTCCACTCCATCAAATTCACGCACCAACAAGTGCGCGCATGAAGGGAGTGAGTTTTTCATGGCAAAATTATAAGTGTGTGTGGGGGAGATTACAGCAATCTTCAAACTGAGACCATGTCTGCATCCCCCGAACGAGAGCGTGATTGAAGGGGGGGTCCCCCCTACACACACCCTCAGAGCAGAAGAACCTTGCTTTGGAAGAAGAGTGCAACTTTTAATTGTACTGGGGAGTCCTCCCAAAACATCCTCAACAAGAGCGCAAGGAGTTGTGTGTGTGGGGGGGGGGGATTTCCCCCCCACACATCCCCTCAGAGCGCAAACGGGAAGGCTTCAGAGCGGTCAGAGCAGCGACACGCACTTGTCCTGCATGCAAATATCAGGGCATGATTGTCGTTGCGCCAATGTCCATCGCACTTTTGACAGGTCACCTTGTTATGCAAGGGCAAATAAGCATTTGGACTAGGAATGTCTTTAATTCCTAGTGCCTTTTCCTGTCCTTGGTTACCGCTACTCTTGGGTTTATTCGCAGTGACAGGGCGGATTTCATAGCTTGCAGGCTGAAACCCAGGGGCTTTAAGAGTTTCTGCCTTTTCTCTGTCACACAGGGCACTGAGTAGTGTTTCAGTGCGGTAGTGTTTTCTGAAACCTGATTGTATGGTATGTAGTAGTTTATGGTGTAAGAACATAAGAGTAGTCATAGAGCTTGCGTTAGTATTTTTCATTTAGCGCATGGTTTGCGCACGCTAAAAACGCTAACGCACCTTAGTAAAAGGAGCCCTAAGTTTGATTTGTCAGACCAGACGCTGGAGAACCAGACGTTTGAACAGGCTGTAATTTCTCTCTAGTCATCGCACATGTTTTTAAAAAATATATACATTTCAAGTAATATCAGCATATACACGCAAAAATGTCTTTGTAAAATTATACTTTTAGTTGCAATTTTCAACTACTAGGGGCCCCTTTTTACTAAGGTGCGCAAGCGGTCTTAGCGCGCGCTACAATGCCGCACACGCTAAACGCTAATGCCTCCGTAGAGCTTGCGATAGTATTTTTCGTTTAGCGCGCGCCAAAAACGCTAGCGCACCTTAGTGAAAGAAGCCCTAAATGAATAGTAAGTTTTCTATTTTGTTTAGAGCAGCTAAACTAAACAGACAGAACCTGTGAGGTCACTCTACTGTAGATAGATCTAGATATATTCAGTACTGATATCTATAAGGAGGAGGATGCTGAATATTAACTTAAATGTAGATGTCGACACTCAGGCCCCCTTTTTAATTAGCGCTAGGGTTTTTTTTATTGCAGGCTGCTGTGGTAAAAGCTCCGATGCTCATACAATTCCTATGAGCATCAGAGCTTTTACCGTAGTGACCTGAGCTAAAAAAAAAAAAAAACCCCGACCCTAACGCAGCTTGATAAATTGGGGCCTTAACTCAGTATAGTCACCTCCAGCAGCTGAAAATTGAGCCCAGAGGGTTTTATTTTTAATAGCTTGTCTCTTCTTAGTCTGTCTTCCTGGAGGTCTGGTTTTGTAAAATTGGGCACTTATGCATGAATAGGAATTTTAGGTCAATCTTCTTTTTTTATTTAATTTCGGCTTTAGGTTATATCATTTAAGGGATGGGTAATGTTATTGCATTTGTAAGGTTTATAGGTTTGCATGGTGTAGGGTTTAGAGGTTTAGGGTTTGCATGGTGTAAGGCAGGGGTGCCCACACTTTTTTTGGGCTTGCAAGCTACTTTTAAAATGACCAAGTCAAAATGATCTACCAACAATAAAATTTAAAAAAAAAACCCACAAAGCACACTGTACGCAGAGAAAAGTGTCCGTTTTATGAGAATTTATATCTGCTGTCTTTATTTTGCACTATGGCCCCCTTTTACTAAATCCTGATAGTGGCTTTTAGTGCAGGAAACTGCAAAGAGCATTGAGCACAGCTCCCTGCGCTAAAAACCGCTATCGCAGTTTAGTAAAAGGGGAGGGGGTATATTTGTCTATTTTTGTATAGTTGTTACTGAGGTGATATTGCATATTTTAAACTCATCTGCCTTGACCTCTGAAACCCCCCCCCCCGAATACATATGATAATTAACAATTTTGATTCACTAAATTGAAAATAAAATCATTTTTCCTACCTTTTTGTCTGGTGATATCAGAGTCTCTGGTTGCACTAACTTCTTCTGTGAAGCCAATATTTCTTTCTTTCTGCCTTTTTTCCCTCTCCCCCTGCCTACCTATCTTTCTTTCTCTCTCCCCTGCCCCCCCCCCTCTTTCTTTCTGCCTTTCTTTCTCTCTCCCCCTGCCCCCTCTTTCTTTCTGCCTTTCTTTCTCTCTCCCCCTGCCCCCCTCTTTCTTTCTGCCTTTCTTTCTCTCTCCCCTTGCCTGCCTGTCTTTCTTTTTCTCTCCCCCTGCCTCCCCCAAGCCATCGCGCCGATTTCTCCACTTCCCCGATTCTTTCCCTACCCCCCCCCCCCCAACAAGCCACCATGCCAAGTTCTCCCTGCTGCTTCCCTGAGCCAGGCCTGACACATACAAGCACCGGGCCCACATGACTTCACCTCTGACGTTAATTCATACGCCAGGGAGGAAGTTCCAGGCATCCAGGCAGCGATTGACTGGCCCAGAACTTCCTCTCTGATGTCAGAATTGACATCGGAGATGAAGTCTTGTGAGTCCGGCGCTTGTACGCGCCAGGCCTGGCTCGGGGAAGCAGCAGGGAGAAAAAGATCACAATGGCAACGCGATCGACTCGCGTTGCCTTTGCGATCTATTGATCGATCACGATTGACTATTTGGGCATCCCTGGTGTAAAGTTTATAGGTTTAGGGTTTATAGGTTTGCATGGAGTTGCATTAATGTATGTGATCTGTAAATTGAATAAACTAAATTAAACCTTAAGTTTATATACTGCATCCTCTCCATAATTATAGAGCTCAGCACGGTTTACAAGAGCTTAATATAGGAAGGAAATAGCACATTAGATATGGAGGTTGAGTATTGGGGGAGGAGAGCATTACAGTTTTGTGAAAAGCCTTGTTTTCAGGTACTTATGGAATAGTTGGAAGGAGCCCTGATTCCGTAATTGGGAAGTAAGATTATTCCAAAGCCCTGTGATTCTGAAGAAGAGAGATTTTCCCAATTTGGAATGAAATGTATAGCACTTATAAGCTTAAATACCCAGCGAAGCTGCTTTTTTTATGTGTTAGATACGCTGAAACCTACATATTCACCTCCAGACATATAAACTGTTAATCCCTCAAGCCTCCTAGCAGCCACAGAGAACTCTATGCGATTTCATCACAAGGGCCTCATTAGTATTTAAATGAGTTCTCCTTGCAATGCAAAAAAAGGAATGCCCTCCTTTTACAGGGCAAAAATTTCACACATGTCTGCTATATATGTGTTGTGTAAGTAAGGCTGGCTGACTGCACATAATTTTTCCTGAACTTGCAGTTTAAGTTTGTAGTTACTGCTAACTCAGTTGTGCACAGTGGAATTAGAAATAAGATTGATTCTCATGTTTTTCTTTTTGCACTTCTCTAGATATATATAGTAGCCAAGAAAGTTTTTTCTGCCTATGATGGATGGAAGGTTAGGTGGTTTGCTCCCCCTCCTGTATAACTGAGGCTTTTTCTTTCGTTGGATTTCATATGGTGTCAGAGTTCAGTGCTTGTTGCTGGGTGTTCAATTCTCTTTTGGGGAGATTTTGCAAAACGGTATTTAGATTGTGTAAGTAAGGCACACAAAACACACAGAACAACTGTTCCCATTAAACAAAACAAAACAAAAAGTCCTTTGCAGATGATCATGGCTCAGCTGATTGCAGCAGGGAGAGCAAAGGCTGCGGCTAAGCTACAAAGGACTTCTTTTTTTGGGGGGGTTGTTTTGTTTTTAATGGGCACAGCTGTTGTGCACTCATGTAACATATGCACGGCACAGCATATGCACAACAGCTGCACTCGTTTTAAAAAAAAAAAGTCCCCAGCTGAGTTGGCATCCTCTGATTTCACAGCTCCGGAGTCTTGATCAAGATAAGCCGGCAGGAGGGAGAGCAGCAGCAGCGGCAGGAAAATGGAGGCAAAATGAATGGGACTGTAATGAGATTGGAGGGGTGGGAGGAGCTGCGCCTAGTGATATGCTCTTCTGAGCAGGTGCCAGGCACTCTACCTCCCCCTTTTACCAGAGCTACTTTGCACAAATAACATGCATAAAATGTGCATGCTATTATACTGAACAAAGGCAAAATGAAAAGAACCAACAAAAACTGCAGTGAAAATGCAAAGCAAAAAACGGGAATGTACAGGCTGCAGGAATTTGTTCAATAAAATCAACAAAAATCATAAAAACATATATGACATATATAAAATGAATACATAGGCTACAATAATTATGTCCAAAAACTGGTCTTAATAGTGCAGCGCCTTAGACAGGAGATTTTCACACCTGTTCAATTTTGATTTTGTTTATTTAATCCAATCTGAGTTTCTGATACTCTAAACCAGTATTTTGGACCCCTGAGGAAGAAGTGTTTTTCCAAACACAGACTGTGCCGAGTCCAGTCCACACGAATATTAGGACTAGTTTTGCGATATAATTATTGTAGCTTATGTATTCATTTTATATATGTTTTTATGATTTTTGTTGATTATATTGAATAAATTCCTGCACCCTGTACATTCCCCAGCAGTTTTGTTTTGGTTTTTTTGTCAAGCTATTATGCTGAGCACCACCCAAGAAGGAAAAATTGTTCACACAACAGTATTTAATACTCTGGTGTCGGAGCTTTGAGCTTTGGGGCCTCAGTATTGCTTATACCCACTGAAGGATTTAGCTCTTTTTCCTCACTTTATTTTGTATATTTCTTACTCTCCAGCTTATTAATGTGGTTCCCGCAATAAAGTACATCCCAGGAGTCGGAAAAAGTGTATTTAAACATTTAGAGGACATACTTCAATTCATTAAAGACATTGTTGAAGAGCACAAGGCAACTCGGGACCCAACCCAACAACGAGATTTCATTGACGCTTACCTAGATGAAATAGAGAAGGTAAGAATCAGAAATAAAAGCCTAGGCTGGATAAATGGCAGGTATCGCTGTGCTTTGTCATTGCATCATCAGTTGCTAATACAAAGAACACCTTAACAATGTCAATAGTGCTCAGAACCAATTGAATGGTGTTTAAAGATCACAACGGGGTAAAACCCTGAAAAATATGCATTTAATGCACTTTGATCACTGTACTGGTTGCGATAACTCCAACTACTTAAAGGCATAAATAATTCAAAAAACTATTGTGTATTCATCTTGGGTGTTTTTTGTATTAGCATTTGCTCCATGTATCACCCACGTGGTTATATCTCATCCCAAGTTTTTTTTGTTTGGGTATTGCATCATCAGAGCCAGTTTAACCATTAGGCAGCTTCTGGGGACTAAAATCGGCTGCAGAGTGAAAGAATAGGTCCTCACAGCCACATAGACTCAGAGATCCATCGGTGTGTGCCTTTGCCCACAGAGAGGACAGGCCATATTCAAAAAGCCATGTACCCAGTTAAGTATGATTGGTGCCCAATTAGGAGTTTTACAGTGGAAGGGGCAGATTGGCAAAATTTCAGAGTGCTCGAAAATTATTTCGCCAGATTGCAAGGCTGAAAATTTTGCCCATAGATGCCCGATACTTTTGTGTTGACCCTTTGTTTCACTGGGTCTGGAAACTCTTCCAGGTCACACCACGTGTACACTGGCCTACTCTAAGACAGTGTATTGCAAACTCTGTGCCACAGCACACCAGTGTGCCTTCTGAAGTTTCAGGTGTGCCGTGAGACACTGGGGAGGAGGAGAGGCGCTGGTGCCAGCTGACTGCCTGCAGGACGTGCTTCTCGCTGTGAGAGGCACATCTTGCAGGCAATCAGCTGGTGCCAGTGTCTCTACTTCTCTCCGCATCTTCCCTACTGGCATACCAACTGGCGGCTCCCCCCCCCCCCAATCTGGAAGGCCTTTGCGCATACGCGGACGTTGGCATGATGATGTCATGTAGGTGCTCTTCCAGATGCCTCGAGCCGCAGCCGCTACGTTTAACATGCCGTGGCTTGACAAAGTTTGCGAGACACTGCTCTAAGACACGAGCTAAAACGGTCTTTGTTACATTGAGCAAGAACTGCTGGCTCTCGTTGTTATCCTAGTCTGGACCTGCTTCAAGGCCCTTGGCCAGACTCTCATCAGCAGTTGTCTCTTTTTCTTGTTGAAGCATGTCCAATATTCAGTTCACCCTGTTTTCTGTGCAGTGGTGTTGGCAGCAGCAGCAGTCTGTTCCTCTTCTATGCTGGTCTTCGCTAACTTTAGGGCAGCCTCTTGTTTGCTAAGAGGCACAGGCCTTTGCTGTTTCTGTTTCAGTGCTCATCTTAGGGGTAGGCAGTTCCGGTTCTCGAGAGCCGGAGCCAGGTCAGGTTTTCAGGATATCCACAATAAATATGCATGAGATAGATTTGCTTCTCAAAGAGGCAGTGCATGCAAATCCATCTCATACATATTCATTGTGGATATCCTGAAAACCTGACCTGGCTCCGGCTCTCGAGGACCGGAATTGCCTACCCCTGCGGATAGCCTATGGTGACTTTCGCAAGGGTCAAGACCTTCACATATGTTTAGAGGTATAAGAAAATTCGGAGGTCTACCCGTTTCTCAAATCCGTTGATTCTACTTGGTTCAGGACACCACTGTTAAATTATTACTTGAGAAGAATCGTTTTTACCGTGTTATACCGTTGTTCATTTCACATTAGCTTCCAGTCTATTTTCGGATTCTTCTCAAATATTCTATCATTGTTTATCAGACCTTAACACTAAAAGCTCTCAGTATTTTGATTCAAGCACGTTCCTTATACATCTAAGTGTGTTTGCTCCTCTCAACAGCATTTACTTGTAGTCTCCTCTTTTCATCATATCTTGCCCTCCCTATTTACCTTAAGACAGAATCTTCTTTTCAAAAATATAAAAGCTGTCTTGAAGCACACTTTTTCCTTCAGGCATTTCCTCAATCCCATATCCTTTCTGAGTGCAGCCCTGTTTTTACTGTACTTTCCTTATTGTCCTATTGTTTCTCCTGCAATTCCCTCTTTCCTTATTTACCTTTTAATGAATATTGTAATTTATTACTTTTCCTGATGGGGTTTCCCCTCATGTCCTTTGATTCTTTTTGTCGCTTGGACGAGTATATTGTTTTTGTGCTTGACTTGTTTGTGTCTGATTTTATGCTGCCTTTTCCCCTTTTTTGTTTACAATGTAAACCACATAGAATTATCTTTGGCATGTTTTGTGATATATCCCTCCCCCCCCCCCCCCCCCCAGACACTGAACCTGAACTTTGCATTTGCTCCAAACAATTAGCAGGGCAGGCCAAGTGTGGGCTATAAGCCATCTAGTTGCCTGTAACTTGATCTGATTTCAAAAGCTAGGAGGTTCCTTTGTAGAAACTGGCACTGTGTCAGAACTTGGTTTGCAGTTGTTGTTGGGTTTTTATAGCTGCTTTTAAGAAACTGTTTTTTCAGCCTTCAGAAACTAATCTTTTCACTTGCTTTGTTGTACTGTTTATGTAATCGACACCCCCTGCAGAATGTATATTCCTATTTACTATAGCAGTAAGTAAAATCACATTCACTAGGAGACTCTTAATTTCCAACTGTTATTTAATGCAAACAGGCACTTCCTGCAAAAAAAGGCGGGGTTGAACCAGAGGAATTCTGCCTAGACAGGATGGGTCTGTATGAATTGCTTCAGTTCAAACCCCTCAGACCAGAAGGGATATTGCATAAGCTACTGAACAGTGATAAACGTTTAAACAGTCGGTAAAAGCTGGCAATGCAATGCGGAGGGTAGAGAGAACAAGAAGCACCATTTACTTGTAGGGCAGAGGCAAAGATGGAAACTTTCCGTTTTGTGTTTACAGGAATAGAGGTGGGGGGAGGGGCAGACATACTTGAGGCAAAAAGATCAGAGACCAGGGCTAAGTCCGATGATTGTTCAATCTAATTCTTACTTCACATTTAGGAAATCATTAAGGACCTATTTATTTGACAAATAAGAATATTAATTTTGATATATTTAAATAAGGTCTTTTGTTTCTATTCTTATTGTCATAGTATGTTTTAATTTTTTAATAATTTTTAATATTGTACTTGAATGTTTTTAACAATTGTATTACTTTTGTAGACCGTTCTGAGCTACTGGGAGGACGGGATAGAAATCCAAATAAATAAATAAATAAATAAATAAATAAATAAATACTTTTATTATATAATTTTAGATTGTACGTAGATAGCGTGTTCTATGAAACTGTACCATGTGCTGAAATGTCTCAGTATTTTCCTGTTGTGAACCGCCCAGAACTATTGGTTGGGCGGTATACAAGAAAATAAATTATTATTATTATTATTACTAGTGTTTAAGCCCGTTACATTAACGGGTGCTAGAGTAGATGTCTGTCTATCTTTTTTTTTTCTTTGTGTCTCTGTCTCTCCGTGTACGCTGTCTTTCTTTCTGTCTCTGTCTCCCAGGCCCCCTGCCTGCCTGTATTTCTCTGTTGTGCCATACCTGCCTGACTCTCTGTGACCCCCTTCCTATGTCCTTAGTGTACCATCTTATGTCTTTAGTGCCTCAGTGCCTCCTTCCTATGTCCTTAGTGCCCTCAGTGCCTCCTATGTGCTTAGTGCCCCCAGTACCACCTTCCTATGTCCTTAGTGCCCCCAGTGCCTCCTTCCTATGTCCTCAGTGCCCCCAGTGCCACCTTCCTATGTCCTTAGTGTCCCATCCTATGCCCCCAGTGCCTCCTTCCTGTCCTTAGTGTCCCATCCTATGTCCTTAGTGCCTTCAGTGCCTCCTATGTCCTTAGTGCCCTCAGTGCCTCCTTCCTATGCCCTTAGTGCCCTCAGTGCCTCCTATGTCCTTAGTGCCCCCAGTGCCACCTTCCTATGTCCTTAGTGCCTCCTATGTCTTTAGTGCCCTCAGTGCCCCCCACCCCCAAAGCCAGCCAGCCTGCCTGCCTCCCTCCCCCCTGTACAGTAGAACGCTTGAAAGCAGCATGTTTCCATCTCCCTCCCCCCCCCCCCATCGCCACTACCACCGAAGTGCAGCCGACCCCACATACCCTCCCATCCGACCCTTCCACCGCGAGAGGACCAGAAACCTCCCAGCTCGAGCAGCGGCCGCAGCACTCTAAACACGCTGCTTCGCGGCCTTCTGCCTGCGATTCCCTCTGCCGCGTCACCGGCAGAGCAAATCAGGGCAGGAGAAGGCCGCGAAGCAGCGTGTTTAGAGTGCTGCAGCCGCTGCTAGAGTCAAGAGGTTTGTCGGGACCGTGGGAAGGGAAGGGGGGCGGCGGCAAGGGACTAAGGGAGCCAGCCAGACCACGGTTGGAGGGTCGGATGGGAGGCCCAACGGGGGATCGGGTGCGCCGGGGAGGGTGGGAAGGGGGAGCGAAGACGTGACACTCAACCTCTCGCTGGGGGCAGAAAGGCTCTGGACCCGAGCTGGGAGGAAGACCGGCGTTTGCTGAGGCTGCGGCCGCCCGGAGACTGCGTTCAGCTGCCCAGGAACCCTGTTGGCCTGCACTGCACACTCCAAAGAGGGGAGCAGAAGGAACGGCGGTGGCGACAGCGGTTTCTTTCGCAGTGAGTGGGGGAGGGGGGAAGCTCCAGAGTGTTCCCTGCCGCTGCATTCTAAAATAGAATCCGGCCACGGATCACACACCACAGCGGCAGGGAACACGAAACCCTAAGTGCGCATGTGCGCTTAGAGTTTTATTATATAGGATTATAATGAGAAAAGAAACATTTAACAGGGGACTGAAGATCACATGCAAAAGGGTGACCTATGAAATTCAGAATTGTAGTAAACAGGAAGTGCAGTTTAATGCTATAACAACAAATCCAAAGCAATGCGCGTACACAATATGTGGGGGCAGAATACTCAACTTCCTTCTGCAATCACATTTCGTGTTCCTTCTCTCAGCTCCTCTCACCCTCGGCTTCTATCTCTATTCTTCACCCAGTCCCACAGCTCCGTTCCCAGATTATCCCAGGACAAGCAGGCAGGTATTCTCACTAGTGGGTGATGTCATCAGACAGAGCCCGATACGGACGTCTCACAAGCACGTGTTGCTTGTAGAAACTTAAAAGTTTCGAGATGCCCGCACCGCGCATGCGCCGGTGCCTTCCCGCCCGGAGAGCCGGGCGTGTCTCCTCAGTTCTTTTCTTTCCGCGGAGCTGAGAAGTTCAACTTCATCATGCGCTAGCTGAATTCAGTTAAATTTGCCTTCCTTGTCCGCGTTTTTCGCTTTCTTTTAATTCTTAATAGTACATTTCTTTTTCAGTTTTACAAAAAAAAAAAAAAAAAAGATTATTTCCTCCGGCGGGTCGAATGGGCCGGCCACGTGGCTCAGGCCTACTGGCTTCGACCTCGCGGCGGAGATTTTCCGGCCTATGTCCCGGCCAATCACCGGGTTTAAAAAGTGCAGCAAGTGCCAACGCGCGATTTCACTCACGGACCCGCACCGACGCTGTTTGCAGTGTCTTGGTCCTGACCACATTCCGAAATCGTGCAGGCCTTGCTCTACCCTTACGGCATGCTCATTCAAATGGCGTTGCCTATTGTGGGAGTCGATGTTCAAGATGGACGCAGCTAAGGATCCTTCAGCTTCCACTTCATCTGATACCTCCCCGGTTCGTGCGAAACCGGTATCGACCCCTCCTGCATCGAGTGTGGTGAAACCGGCATCGTTCATCCCGACACCATCCACGAGCTCGACGTCGGTGCCTGCCTCCTCGGTTCAGGTACCTCTTCCTTCCACAGTACCGCCAGTGGTCATCAAAGTGCCGAAAGCTACCAAGCAGAAGCACTCGACCTCGAAGGAACGCGATGACCGTGCAGGAGGACCCCCTTTCGGTGCGGATCCCTCCTTATCGGCTTCGCTACGGTCCATGCTGGAAGCTCAATTCGTTGAGCTCATGCAGACCATTGGACCCGGGCTCATCGCTGCCATACAGGGTGACCTCCCGGTACCGGTCCAAAAGGGCGGTCCGCCCCCTCCCCCTCCCCCACGCCGTTCGACCTCGACAACCGACGAGGACGAACGGGGGAGGGCGGCGATGCCCATGCGGCAAGCATCGCTTACTGATATGCCGCCATTAGAGCCCATTACGCCTCCGCGCCAACATGGGACCAGACCTCCGATCGATAATCAAAGCCCTGGGCATAGTCAGGAAGAGTTCTTCCGCACTCCTTACCAGACGTGGGTAGCATCGCAAGAACCTGCATCGCAACCCCAGTTGCGATCCACCGCTTCCAGCCCTATCCATCTCTTGGGGGCCTCGGGAGACCATGCGATGCACAGACGATCCCGATCTCTGTCCCGCCATCGAGAGGGACATCGATCCAGACACTCATCTTGGCACTCTTCACGCCATTCGGAGGTGTCACCGCAGAAAAAACTGCAACGTATGGGATACTCCTCATCAGAGGTATCCCCACCGGAGGGACCGGAGTACGAGGAAACACCCGTACCCGATTCTCCTTGCCATTCCCCGATGTCCATGGACCCGGAGGCCTCTTCCTCCTCCAGCCCGTCTCACAAACCGACGCTGGCGGATCAATTGTCTTTCTCATCATTCCTCCGACAAATGGCGGATGATCTGGATGTGACTCTTGACACGGGCTCCCGATACTCCAAAGAGTATCTGGACACCATGCATTTACCTAACCCTCCAACGGAGTCGCTTCGGCTCCCTCTACATAAACTGCTGGATCAGACCTTTATGCAGTGTTTCGAAACACCGTACTCCATACCGGCGATTCCCAGCAAACTCGATGCTCGATACCGCATCGTGCACCATAAAGGGTTCGAGGGCCCTCAACTCTCTCACCAATCCCTACTGGTCGAGTCCTCCCTTAAACGCTCTCATCCCTCTCAGGTCTACGCCTCTGTACCGCCGGGCCGAGAGGGGAGAACGATGGACAAATTTGGTAGAAAATTCTATCAAAACTCCATGATGGCGTCACGGGTGCTGAACTACAATTTCTTTTTCTCTTCCTATCTGGAGTTCTTCTTGCCGGTACTCCGCAAGTTCACTCCTTTCATAGACACCCAAGCTCGATTCGAGTTCGAGGAAGTGGTAGCCTCCCTCTCCCAGTTACGCCTCCAGCTGATGCAATCCTCCTTCGATGCATTCGAACTCTCGGCACGTGCTGCCGCAAGCGCGGTAGCCATGCGTCGCCTGGCATGGCTCCGTACAATCGATATGGATCCCAACCTCCAAGACAGACTCGCCAACGTACCATGTGCGGGAGCTGATCTGTTCGATGAGTCTATCGAAACTGTTACCAAGAAGCTGTCGGATCACGAAAAATCTTTTCAATCCATCCTGTGGCCCAAACCCAAACCTCAACAGTCTCGACCTTCCAGGCCACCCCTGATTTACCAGCGGCGTTACATGCCCCGACAAACGCCTGCTGCGAGACAACCTGCGAAGAGACAACCTCCCCAGAAGTCTCAGCAAAAACCCCAGCCACCGGCTGCACCTAAGGCTACCCAGCCCTTTTGACTCCCTTCCGGGGAGCATAACCGACACCGTTCTGCACCCCTCAGCCTCTCCCATAGGGGGCCGCCTCCATCTTTTCTACCACCGATGGGAGGCCATAACCACGGACCTATGGGTCCTTACCATCATAAGAGACGGATACTCTCTTCACTTCCATCGGGTCCCCCCGGACCATCCTCCAAGAGAGTATCCTTCAAGCTCGACACAGACCGCCCTTCTTCTTCAGGAAGTCCAAACCTTACTTCAGCTTCGGGCCGTCGAGCCGGTCCCGTCAGACCAATTGAACCGAGGGTTTTACTCCCGGTACTTCCTCGTCCCGAAGAAAACGGGCGACCTGCGACCCATTCTAGACCTTCGGGCCCTCAACAAGTTTCTGGTCAAAGAGAAGTTTCGTATGCTGACTGGCTTCTCTATACCCCCTCCTCGAGCAGAACGACTGGTTATGCTCCCTGGATCTCAAGGAGGCCTACACTCACATCCCCATTCACCCGGCCTCCCGAAAGTTCCTCAGATTTCGGGTGGGAAATCTGCATCTACAGTATCGAGTGCTACCATTCGGCCTCTCTTCGTCCCCCAGAGTCTTCACAAAGTGCCTGGTGGTAGTGGCTGCGGCACTCCGGGACAGGGGTCTACAGGTGTTCCCATACCTCGACGACTGGCTCATCAAGGCCCCGTCAGCCCCAGAGGTCACTTCGGCGGTCTCGGCTACAACCTACCTCCTTCAGAATTTGGGCTTCGAGATCAACTTTTCCAAGTCTCATCTACAACCCACCCAGTCCCTCCCCTTCATCGGGGCAGTCCTGGACACCACTCGACTCCGAGCATTCCTGCCTCTTCAACGCATGGAGGTCCTTCTTCATCTCTGCCAGTCGGTGTCTACTCGCCAAACCCTACCGGCGAGACAACTGACGGTACTCCTGGGCCACATGGCCTCCACAGTACATGTGACACCCTTTGCCAGACTCCATCTCAGAATCCCCCAGTGGACCCTGGCAGCACAGTGGAATCAGACGTCCGATCCACTAACCAAACACATCGTAGTCACACCTGCTCTTCGGCAGTCTCTACTTTGGTGGATGACCTCTTCGAATCTATCCAGAGGTTTGCTGTTGCACTCTCCCCCCCATCAGAAAGTTCTCACAACCGATTCGTCGAACTATGCATGGGGGGCCCACCTGGATGGTCTCCGCACCCAAGGATTCTGGACCAGTGCGAACAGACTACATCAAATCAATCTACTGGAGCTCAGAGCCATCTTCAATGCTCTCCAAGCTTTCCAACACCTACTTCACAACATGGTGATCCTCATTCGCACAGACAATCAGGCCGCCATGTATTATATCAACAAGCAAGGAGGCACAGGCTCGGCCCTCCTTTGCCAGGAAGCTCTACGAATCTGGGACTGGGCGGTGCACCACAACGCCTTCCTCAGAGCTGTCTACATTCAGGGGAAGAACAACATCTTAGCAGACAACCTAAGTCGTCTTCTACAACCTCACGAATGGACTCTCCATTCCAGCCCCCTTCACCAAATCTTCACACAGTGGGGGACGCCTCAGATAGACCTCTTTGCGGCTCCCCACAACTCCAAACTGCCTCAGTTTTGCTCCAGGATCTACACTCCTCATCGCCTCGAGGCAGATGCTTTTCTACTGGACTGGGGGAAACGATTTCTATATGCGTTCCCACCATTCCCGCTAATCCAGAAGACTCTGGTCAAGCTGAAACTCGAACAGGCCACCATGATTCTAATAGCTCCTCGGTGGCCCAGACAACCTTGGTTCTCCCTTCTACTTCAACTCAGCAGCAGGGAACCTGTACCACTTCCAGTGTTTCCTTCACTACTTACTCAACATCAAGGATCACTGCTTCATCCCAACCTGCAGTCTCTCCACCTGACAGCTTGGTTCCTCTCAACGTAACCCCTCACCAATTCTCACAAGAAGTGAGGGAGGTCTTGGAGGCTTCCAGGAAGCCCGCCACTCGACAATGCTACTCCCAGAAATGGACTAGATTCTCCTCATGGTGTGTTTCTAAATCAAAGGAACCTCAGCGAGCTTCCTTATCCTCCGTGCTGGACTATCTCCTACACCTATCTCAATCTGGGCTCAAGTCTACATCCATACGAGTCCACCTGAGCGCTATTGCGGCTTTCCACCAGCCTCTACAAGGGAAACCCCTCTCGGCCCATCCGGTGGTCGCCAGATTTATGAAAGGACTCTTTCATGTTAACCCTCCTCTCAAATCACCCCCAGTAGTTTGGGATCTCAATGTAGTCCTTTCCCATCTCATGAAGCCCCCGTTTGAACCACTCAACAGGGCTCCTCTTAAGTATCTCACCTGGAAAGTGCTTTTTCTTGTAGCCCTCACGTCTGCTCGCAGAGTCAGCGAACTCCAGGCATTGATGGCGGATCCACCATTCACAGTATTCCATCACGACAAGGTGGTCCTCCGCACTCACCCGAAATTCCTGCCTAAAGTGGTCTCCGAATTTCATCTCAACCAATCCATTGTACTTCCAGTATTCTTTCCTAAGCCCCATTCTTACCACGGAGAATCGGCCCTTCACACTCTAGACTGTAAACGTGCTTTGGCTTTCTACCTGGATCGTACCAAGCCACACAGAACCACCCCCCAACTTTTTGTCTCCTTCGATCCTAATAAGTTGGGAAGACCCGTATCAAAGCGCACCATCTCTAATTGGATGGCGGCTTGTATCTCTTTCTGCTATGCCCAGGCTGGATTATCACTTCCTTGTAAGGTCACAGCCCATAAGGTCAGAGCAATGGCAGCCTCAGTAGCATTCCTCAGATCAACACCAATTGAGGAAATTTGTAAGGCTGCCACCTGGTCCTCGGTTCACACTTTCACCTCACATTATTGTCTGGATACTTTCTCCAGACAGGATGGACAGTTTGGCCAAACAGTGTTGAAAAATTTATTCTCTTAAGACGCCAACTCCCCCTCCATCCCACTGAGGTTAGCTTGGAGGTCACCCACTAGTGAGAATACCTGCCTGCTTGTCCTGGGATAAAGCAATGTTACTTACCGTAACAGTTGTTATCCAGGGACAGCAGGCAGCTATTCTCACGTCCCACCCACCTCCCCTGGGTTGGCTTCTCAGGCTAGCTACCTGAACTGAGGAGACACGCCCGGCTCTCCGGGCGGGAAGGCACCGGCGCATGCGCGGTGCGGGCATCTCGAAACTTTTAAGTTTCTACAAGCAACACGTGCTTGTGAGACGTCCGTATCGGGCTCTGTCTGATGACATCACCCACTAGTGAGAATAGCTGCCTGCTGTCCCTGGATAACAACTGTTACGGTAAGTAACATTGCTTTCTCGCCCCACCACCTAGCCTCCAGTGACGCAATGAGGGTAGGAGGTGCCTTGGGCAATGGCGCCTCCCCGCCTCCTCTTCTCCGCCCTGCCCTCCAGCTACCTTCCATGCCACCCCCTGCTTCTTCTGCACCCCCATGCCACACTTGTGCCCTCTCTTCCCTCTTTAAATCTTTACCAATGTGAGCAGCTTCTCTGGCCTACTGCTTGCGCCAGCATTGGCTTTCCCTTTAATGTCACTTCCTGGCCCCGCAACCCGGAAACGATTTCAAAGGGAGTCAGGCTGGCGTGAGTAGCAGGCCAAAGTAGTTGCTCAGTGCTGGCGGATGATTTAAAGAGGTATGGGGGTGGGGAAGGGAGGGCACGAAAGGGGAGGCGGAGAGGTGCTGATGCCCCCCCCCCAAGACAGCGCAGAGGGCCAGCCCTTCACAGCAGCAATTTCTTTTCCAGGCTGTAATTTCTCTCACTTTTCTTCAATCCCTCCCAGCCCTTTAATCAGCTGCTCTACTCCCAGCCCTTCTCTTAGCCACCCGGCCCTGCCCACTTCTGCAAATGCAGTGGAGCTTGTTGGAGGCTTTCCAAAACCTGGGCAAACTGCCGGGTTTTGGAAAGTTTGTTTGGGACCCTGGACAGTCCTCTAAAAAGAGGCCATGTCTGGGATTTCCCAGATGTCTGGTAACCCTACTGAGGGCTGTGGGTCCCCAACTTCCATAGACTTCTACTTGCATTGAAAGGCCAGAGTCACGAGGTCTACAAATTCCAAGAGGAATTAAGCCGGCTTAGCAGACAGGTCGGTTCTCAGACCAGGCACAAGTGACCAATCGAGTAGCCGGTGATCAAAAGACCTTCAAGTCCCTGTTCGGAAGCCAAATGAAAGGTCACTTTGGGCAGCCAAAAAACCTAGAGACTTGAAGAAAGCACAGATGGTTTATTAGCATACGTATGTGACTCCCAAGCTCCAAGCTGGCTTCAGAAGTGCCGAAACCAGGTCGTTACAGAGATATTTATACATTCTTCTGGCTATACAACTGAATTCTAGAAAAAAACTTTTCACGTGTTACTTTTCTTAACAATCATTAGTCCTCAGCTCACACTAGCAGGTCACTTATCTAGGCCCTGCAGTCTTTCTGTTACATGTCATTTATGCTGAGATAGCCATAAGAAGTTAGAATGCCCAAGCTAATACACCCAGTGCAGGCAGGCTAGAACATGAGGTCTGCAGCTAAACATAATTCAGCATTTTATTAAAGAGAAAACTTAGCTCAACACTTAGGAAAACCAGTCCAAGACTCCTTCAGCATCAGTGGAAACTTAAAGTTTACTTCATGTCCAGAGGTTCTATTTCATCTCTGTAAGTAAAGTAAAATTTCAGCGCAATCGGGCAGGTAAAAACCTGTGCTAATCTCTAGCAGTTTGTGGCATCAGAAATAATGCCGCAGGCTGCTCATTAGAATGCATTTCCATGCAAATTGTACTAAGATAATTCAGTGGTTTAGTTCCAGTTTAATACTGGCTTTTTGCATGTCATGATTCTTGCTGCATCAGAAGCAACTGTAGCACACAGAATCAGTGTTTTAAACTGGAAGGAAACCACTGCTCTGAGATTAGTTTAGTGATTTATTACATCTGGCTCTCGGCCTCTATCTGTTGCTCTTTCCCTCCTAACTGGTAGTTGCAAGGAAGTACACTTCCCCCTCCGTATTTGCGGTTTCCGTATCTACGGATTCACTTATTCGCGATTTTAAACCAAAAATTCCTTTTTCTTTTTTCGGGCTATTTTAAGCCCTGTAAGCCCCATTAAGCTTTATCTGGTGGTCTAGCGGGTTTTTGGGGCAGTAGCGATCTTCCCATGCTCCTGCCCTGTGCAGATCGCTCACAGGAAATAGATGTCTTGAGCTCCGGTCGTAGTCTTGAGAGATGACGGGAGCTCAAGGCAGCCATTTCCTGTGAGCAATCTGCACAGGGCAGGAGCATGGGAAGTTTGCTCCTGCTCGAAACCCCGCTAGACCACCAGGTAAGGGTTAAGGGGGGGGGGGGCTTACAGGGCTTAGAATAGCCGGAGGGAAGCAGGGGTTAGGGGCAGAACCGTCCCCAATATTATTCGCGTTTTTTTAATATTCGCGGACCGGCTCTGCCCCTAACCACCGTGGATACGGAGGGAGAAGTGTAAATGTCTTTCCTGCGTACTGCTGCTGCTTCCTCTCTTTGTCTGTCAGCCAGCCAGCTGCAGGAGAAAGCAGGAATACAAGGGGGTGTTGAAAAGGTCTCAGCTCAACCAAGAAGGGAATGGCGTGGAGCCATGAAACTTACAAGTTATTCCACATATTCACCCCTAAGTTCAACACACTTGGCATATTGTGTCTGAAGTTTCTGTCACCCTCTCAAACAATGCTTTGATATCCGGTCACTGAAATACCGCTCTGCTGTGCCTGCAATCACTTTTGAATCACTCAAAAACTGTCGCTCTTTCAAACTCTTTTTAAGGTTCAGAAATTGAAAATAGTCAGAGCAAGATCTGTTGAGTAGGGTGGATGGTCTGTGCAGTGAAACCCTAACTGCGTTAAAACATCCATCGTTTTGCCAGCCTTGTGAGCAATGCATTGTCCTTTCCGCAGCTTCCCTCTCCTTTTTGTCTTTCAATGCCTCCTTTAATTGGCATGGCAAGTTACAGTAGTCTTCTGCATTAACTGTTTGGCCCCTTGGAAGATAGTCAGTCATTGCAACACCTTCTTGATCCCAAAACACTGTGACCATGAACTTTCCTGCTGACTTTTAGATCTTGAATTTCCTTGGCCTTGGAGAACCTGAGTGTCGCCATTACATGAACTGTTGTTTTGTCTCAGGATCATAGTGGTGTAACCATATTTCATCAACAGTAACTAATCGTTCCAAAAGATTGGCACCAGCTCGTTGAAAATGCTGAAAAATCAACTTGGAAGTGTCCACTTGATGACGTTTCTCATCAGCTTTCAAACATTTGGGTATCCACTTGGCTGACAGCTTCTGCTTACTCTGCTGCTCATGGATTATATATCCAACACATTCCCTGGATATCTGTAGTGTCTAAGCAATTGTTTTAGCTGATATTCACCAAAATCAGGTAAGGGACACGGTCAACAATTTCAGGAGTTGACACCATTTGAAGTCTCCCAGACCTTGCTGCATCTTTGGTCTCGAAATCTCCACACTTGAAAGTTTGTGTACTACATCTTCACTGTGGAGTATGACGGGCATTTGTCATGCAATGTTTGCATCATACATTCATGGATTTCCTTTGGAGTTTTCTTCTGCAAGCATAGGAACTTCATGATGGCTCGGAGTTCCACACATGAAAATTTTGCACTTTTTGTTGATGCGGTTCAATCAATGATCTGAAACAAGATCAGAACATAGCATTCTGATTCTGCAAATTGGCACTTTGCAACATAAAACAACACTCTTTTCAGCTACAGTGGCAAAATAGCACTCAGAATTTATGAAGCTGGTTGGGCTGACAAATTTTCAGTACCTCCTCATAGCTGGACATGTAGGAAGGCCTTTTCCACTTGCCCTTTCCCCTGCATTGTGTAGAACAGAGCTCTCGGCTCACTGGAAAAAGGAATTTAGAGGGTGCTCAACCGGCAACAGTGCTGGTGCAAGTGCTTCCCTCATGCTCTTTTCAGCCTTCACCCCCTTCCACAAATCGTTTTCCTCTGACTAGAATTGGAGAGGACTTCCTCCTCCCCTCTACTATCAGAATCCCAAGTCCTTAGAGCAAAGAGATCTATTACCTGGTACAATAGTTGTAGCATCTCTGTTTCAGAGAGGAAGGGAGGGGAAAAGGATGGAACAGATATAAAGAGCAGAGAAGAGCCATTACTCCAGGCATCATATATGAGGTTGATAGGAGGGTGCTGCTGGAGCATAGAGCAGAGGTTGCTCTGTTCTTCACTGTTCTGCTGTGTGGTCTCCCTGTTCCAACCCCACCCCCACCTTTCCTCTTTAGTAGTGTCTTGTTGCCACAGGGAAAGGAGGATGTAGTTGGATCTGGGCTTTGGAGTTTTATGTCCTGGGTAGGAGGATCATTCTAGGGCTTGTAGCAGTTTGTCCGATCCTCCAAGCCCTGACACATTCTAAAAGCAACTCCGCCCCTCTCTTCCCCCCACCCCCTTACTTGTACTGGACAATGTCCCCACTTTGTAACTATCAACTTCTGTTTCCACTATTGTATACTTTCTAGAACCGAAAAGGTTCATTATCCACTTTGTACTTTTCCGCTACTGAACTGAAAAGATATGGCAGGATATAAATAAAGCTTTATTATTATTACTAGTCTTTAAGCCCGTTACATTAATGGGTGCTAGAATAGAGTTGTGTGTCTGTCTTTCTTTCTCTCTCTCTCCTTGTCCGCTGTCTGTCTGTCTTTCTTTCTGTCTCTCTCTTTCCTTGGCTGTCCACTACCATCCCTTGCCTGTTCCCCTGTCCAGCAGTAGCCCTTCCCCCTTCCTTTTACCTCTCCCATGTCCAGCAGCACCCCTTCCCTGCTCCCCCTGTCCAGCAGCAGCCCTTCTCCCTTCGTTTAACCTGGCCCCCCTGCCTGCCTGTTGCACCATACTGGCCTGTCTCTCCTTGACCCCCTTCTATTCCCCCCCTCCCAGAGCAAAGTATGATTGCTGTCTGCCCCCCAGCACATCCCTCCCCCCCAAAGCAGCCCCCTTTCCCTCTCCCCCTCCACTTCTTACCAGCATGGGACACCTCGCAGCACCCGCACGACACCCTCCTGCCGTTGTAGAGACAAACTGCCGCTCAATCCGCACCCCAAGCCGCCCCACATGCTGCAAATGGAATTCGGCTCGGAGTCACAAATCATGGCGGCAGGGATCACGGAATCGTAAGTGCACATGCGCGGGTAAGGGGTTTTTATTGATTGATCTATTTATCAGATTTCAAATTTACAATTCAAGTATCCACTTGTACAGAAAGTTGAGGAAAGCAAACAACTAGCGCAGTGCTATTTCAAATACAAATTATCTGAGGAAAATAAAACACTTGGCTTTACTTCAACTCAAGTCCTCAAATTAGATCCAAGATTAAGTTTAGCGAGTATAGACAAAATGATATAAAACATCATAAAGAAAATAAGATCCTTCAACCGAGAGAGGATATCCCTTAAAATTCAAACTGCACTCAGACTTTCCCTTCATCCATTCGAGCTTCGGCCAAGAAGGCTGTCAGCTGGAGAGATTCAAAGAAAACATATTTTTTCATACGTTAATGTATTATGCATTTACATGGATGACGAAGAAAAAATGTCCCTCCAAGAGAGATAACCCCTGGCTTTAACATGCGAAATTCACGTCTCCTTTTTTGTGTGTCCCGTGCCAAATCTGGAAACATTAATATTTTATAACCAAGAAAATCTTTCTGCTTGTTCTTAAAGAAGAGCCGAAGCATGGGTAAGGGTTTTATTATAGAGGATTATTAATTAGTAGGTGTAATAAAACTGTTAGATAAACTTGTGCCTAGGGAAATAGTATACCACTACTGCTAACCAAGTTCAGATTTATGTAGTCTTATTCGAATGATGAGGTGACCAGAATATCTGAAACTGATTTTATTATAAAGATAGAAAAATATATATATATTTATATAGCTAGCTGTAAATAGTACCAAACTAATAATTATTCACAAATATCTCTGTAGATATGTCAGCACACAACTAGTACATATGTAATCACTAAGTAATTAGAAAATTTATAATGCATTACAAAATGATTCCTGATAATTAACAAGATTCTATCCTAACCCAGCAAGACTAAGAGAAAATTCCTGCCTCACCCTTGGATGCAGCATTAGTCCGCTGACCCTGATGATGGAATAATCTTTAGACTACAATCCTACAGCGAGCCTTAAGACAGTCCTGCAGTTTAGTGCTGCCCAATTCAGGAAAAAAAATTTCAATTCGATTCAGCCTATTGAATTGGTTTTTCAATTCGATTCGATTTTCCTGCCCAATTGGGTGGTTTTTTGTTGTTGTTTGTTTGTTTTTTTTTGTTTTTTTTTCAAACATCCTGGTGAGTTTATTTTATAGCCTCTTCATCCCCTTTGCCTTCTCCTAACCACACTGGCGCTGCTGTGGTGTAAATAAAATAAAGAAACAAAAAGGACTTTTCCTCTCTCTGTTAAATCCTGGCTTATATTTGCTGTCTAACACCAGCTCTGGCAGGATACACATTTCAAATCCAACATATTGTAATCACAAAATAGAAAATAAAATTAGTTTTTCTACCTTCTACCTGTTGTCTGGTCATTATTCAAATCTTGTTGGTCCCAGGCTCTGGTTGTCTTCTGATAACTTGCTTGCCAGGGTCTCCTTCTTTCTTCTTTCTCCATGCTAACCATCCATCTGCCATCTCCGTCCTCCCTTTCTGTTTCCCTTCCCTCCCCAGGAGGTCTGGCATCTTTCCTTTTTTACATCTCCCTCCACAGATCCACCTTTTCTTAACTACCCTTTCATCCAGCATCTCTCCCTCCTTCCCCACCACCCTAGGGTCCCTTTCTTTTCCCAACTACCCTTCTATCCAGTATGTCTATCCCCTTCCTCCACACCATCCCTTCTGTCCAACTTCTCTCCCTTTCTTTTCCTTCCCTCCCTAAATCCCATTGTCCATCATCTCTCTCCCTCTCCTCTATTTTTAGACCCATTATTTCTTCCCCCCCCAAAGTCTGGCATATGCATGTCTCTTTGAACACCCCCTTCCCTCCCTCCCTCCATGTACTTCTACACCAGGGCCCCCCTCCCCTGAAGGTCTATCCCCCCCAAAGGTCTGCACCTCCCCCTGAAGGCCTGCACCCCACCCCTAAAGGCCTGCCTGTCCTCCCTGAAAGCCTGTGCCACCATCTCTGAAGGCCTGTTTCCCCCTTGAAGGCCTGCCTGCCTGTCCCCCCTGAAGGTCTGTACCACCTTTCCAACCCCCCTGAAGGACTGTTCACCCCCACCCCCCGAAGGCCTGCGTGTTCCCCCTGGTCTCCCACTGGTGTCCGGCTTCCCCCCTCCCCTGGCATCCCTGCACTGTTTACCTTATAGGAGCAGCCTGTAGAGAAGATCGCAGTGCTAGCGATCTTTGCAAACTGCTTCGGAGCTGTTTCCTCTGCCGCGGTCCCGCCCCTCCTCTGACATCAGAGGCAGGATCGCGGCGGAGGAAACAGCTCTGAAGCAGTTTGCAAAGATCGCTAGCACTGCGATCTTCTCTACAGGCTGCTCCTATAAGGTAAACGGTGCGGGGAAGCCAGGAGGGAAGCCAGATGCTAGGGGGGCAAACCGGATGCCAGGTGGGAAACCGGACACCAGCACTTCCCGACTGACCCTCCCCCCTCGCCCTCTAAACAGGTGCGGCAGCGGCCAGCCAGCAAGAGCTGCCACTCCTGCTTTAGGGGGCGAGGTGGGAGGGTTAGCCGAATTGGGAAGCCAATTTTTTTTTGTTTTGAAACAATTCGAATCGATTCACCCGAAGTGAATCGGTGAACCGATTTGAATCATGAATCGGGCAGCACTACTGCAGGGTGCTAAGATAGCAGCTCCACCACTAGGCCACTCCTCACCTCATACTAGAATTTAAACTGTATATATGTAAACTGCTATGAATGTGTAACCGCAAAAAGGTGGTGTGCAAATCCCATCTCCTTTCCCCCTTCTGGCAAAACTGGCATGAAAATAATTATCTGCAAGCTGGGGTAATCATATATGCATTGCTTGCCCTATCCATGTTCTTCCAGGTTAAAGGGGAACCAGAGACCAGTTTCAGTGAACGCAACCTTCTCTTAACAACCCTTGACTTGTTTGCAGCTGGCACAGAGACCACCTCTACCACCCTGCGCTGGGCACTACTGTTCATGATTCTCCACCCCGACATCCAGAGTAAGTGACTGAGTAATTATTCATATATCTGAGTGTGAGGAGAGGGGAGTTAATCTGTTCCCTGAATCTTTTAGAGGTTTCTCTATTGCCTCTGATGTTATTGCATTGGGGACTTCTCCCACTGCTTGGAGCAGAGAGTTACTATTGGCTCTTTTGAAAGATTCTGAGGTTTTCAGTCTGAAAACTGTACAGAGCTCAGAAGACAGCTGGAGTCAGAAGGGGAAGGGAGTAGGGAGAAACAGTTTCTCTCTGGTTAATAGTTTTGTGGGAGCTGGCAGAGAATTTCTCTAAGCAGCAGGCGACCTCTATGCATATAGCACTGGGGATCAGTGAAAGATTAGAGAAACTGGGCCTCTTCTCCCTTGAAAAAAGGAGACTGAGAGGGGACATGATCGAAACATTCAAGATAATGAAGGGAATAGACTTAGTAGATAAAAACTGGTTGTTCACCCTCTTCAAGGTAGAGAGAATGAGAGGGCACTCTCTAAAGTTGAAAGGAAGTTCTTCTTCACCGAGAGAGTGGTAAAAAACTGGAACGCTCTTCCGGAGGCTGTTGTAGGGGAAAACATCCTCCGGGGATTCAAGACAAAGGGCTCCTTTTACTAAGGTGCGCTAGCGTTTTTAGCGCACACCTGAAATTACCGCGCGCTAAACCACACGGTACACTTCTAGAATAACGCCAGCTCAATGCTGGCGTTAAGGTCTAGCAGGTGCGGCAATGCAGCGCGTGCTATTCCGCTTGTTAAGGCCCTAACACACATTAGTAAAAGGAGCCCAAAGTTAGACAAGTTCCTGCTAAACCGGAACGTACGCAGGTAGGGATAGTCTCGGTTAGGGCACTGGTCTTTGACCTTGGGGGCTGCCGCGCGAGCGGACTGCTGGGCACGATGGACCGCTGGTCTGACCCAGCAGCGGCAATTCTTATGTTCTTAATGTACTGGTAAAGGAGGAATTTCTATTTGTACTATTTACTCTCCTTTTACCTGCCTCCTGTGCAAATAACCAGCCATAGGGTACCATAGGAGGCCAGGGGCTACATGAGCATGAGGTTTAACCAGCAATTAAGGATGTGCAGGGTAAAAGTGGTGTTCTGTTTAGTTCCCAATATCATTTGTAAGGGATGGTGTTTGGTTTCATGTATTTAATTTTCGGTGAGGAAGGTTGTTGATTTGAGCGTCTATGTACTCTTCAAACTAGAGAAGGGGAAAAAATAATTCCCGTGTCATTTCAAATGAATGTACATCCCTACCAGCAAATTTTGTAAAGTACTAATGATATTCATTATGGGCCTGATTTGCTAACTATACTAAACTGGTTATACAAATCAGGCCCCAAGATATAATTACCCGAAGTGGTTCACAACACACTATACTAAACTGGTTATTAATACCACTTCCAGACAGGGTGTATCCAATATATGTTAATATTCGTTCAGGAAAAAGGCCTCAGACTAGGAGCATACGTACAGTCCTATCATAGACTGAAACTTCAATGTAACAGCTCCTTGCTCTAATCATTGGCCAGAAAACCTGAAAATTTCTTTAAAATATCTAAAAAAAAGTACACATATTTATTTGAAAATAATTAAAAATAATTTAAGTGAATTAAAGAAATTTTCAGGTTTTCTGGCCAATGATTAGAGCAAGGAGCTGTTACATTGAAGTTTCAGTCTATGATAGGACTGTACGTATGCTCCTATTCTGAGGCCTTTTTCCTGAACGAATATTAACATATATTGGATACACCCTGTCTGGAAGTGGTATTAATAACCAGTTTAGTATAGTGTGTTGTGAACCACTTCGGGTAATTATATCTTGGGGCCTGATTTGCTAACACAATGTCTATGTGAGAAGTGCAGAAAGGAGTCTTTCACAAAAGCAAAATAGGCGCCTATGTGCCTTTTTATGCAATAGGAGCCCAATATTCAGTTCAGATCAGCAGATTCAATGCTGCCGACAGACGTGGGCTGAATTAACCAGGTATATTCAATGCCCATTCTCTGGCACTGAACATCCTGGTAATTGTGGTCACCCAGATGCTAACTGAGTAGTGTCCAATATTCAGACCAGTGCCTGGTTAGCTCTGCCGATAAAGTTAGGATATTTATTTATTAATTTAAAAAATTTCTTCTCTGCTTAGAGCCTAAGGGCTAGATTCACTAAGGACACCGATCGTGTCCTGACCACTTTGGCACCCTGACCCAATTCACTAACCTCACTCCCGATCCGCACATGCAAATGAGGGGGAATGGCATGCGATTCACTAAAAAACAAAAACAGGAACACCGACTGGGCTGGCCGATCCAAAAACAAGCGACTGCTGAGGCCGTCGCTTGTGCAAAAACCCTGCTCTCTCCTGCTTGCGGCCCTTCTCTCTACCCTGACTCTCCAGATCTTGCCGCCCCAAGTCCTTTAACCCCGCGAGGCACAGTTACTCCAGGTTGCGCTTGACAAAAATAAATAAAGAAAGAATGAAACCCCCTAAACGCTTGCCCCATCTTAAACCAACTGCGGGCATCTTCTGTCAGCTTTCGCACTTGTGTTGTTTGCCATGGCTGTTTTTAACCCAAAAAGTTCACGTCTCTTCTGATAGCATGCAACTAGACAAAACAGAAGGGAGCAAAACAGACACAATTGCAAACATAACAAGAACAGCCCTCGGAATATCACACACAAATAAGTTAGTGCTTTTCACAGCGTGAAGCAAAACCAAACAGCATAAACAGATAATGTCCATTTCCAAGCAACAAAACAAAGCCAGCAAATAAAGAAAAAAAAAAAAAAAAAATTCAATCAAGTACAGCCCTCAGAATATCACATGCAAATAACTTAGGGCTTCTTTTACAAAGCCGCAGTGGCCACACCGAAGCCCATAGGAAGTGAAGGGCTTTGGTGTGTTTTCAGCGACAGCCTCGTTGTGGCTATGTAAAAGAGTACTTTTCTCTCAGTCATGTTTTCCAGGAACCTTGAAATCTATACAGGTAATCGTTTTCAGTGAAAAGCCAAACAGCTCAAACAGACAAAAGAAAATCAATGTCCATTATAACTGTTCAGTTTAGCATTAAGTTTTAAAAATACTCTTGTTTCCAAGCTACTAAACAAATTGGATTAGTATTTATTTCATTTTCTATACTGTTAAGAACATAAGAACTGCCATCTCCGGATCAGACCTTAGGTCCATCAAGTCCGGTGATCCGCTCACGCGGAGGCCCATCCAAATGTAACCTGGCGAAAACTTATCCTTCTATGCATCTTTCGAGGAGATGTGCATCTAACTTGCCCTTAAGATTCTGTATACTGTAATTGCTACATTTCTAAGATTCTGTATACTGTAATTTCTCTATCTGCATTCTGTAAATCGCTGATTGTCCAGCTCTCTTCAGTTGTAAACGCCTAGAAGTCGCAAGATTATGGCGGTATAGAAGAATAAAGTTATTATTATTATTAAATCCTAGAACGGTGGGTTCCGCAGCAATCTCCACCGGGAGAGCATTCCAGGTGTCCACCACTCGCTGTGTGAAGCAGAACTTCCTGGCATTTGTCCTAGGCTTGTCCCCCCTCAGCTTCAGTCCATGACCTCTTGTCCTAGTCACATTTGACATCGTAAATAACTTTTTATCCTGCTCTATCTTGTTGATTCCTTTTATTATTTTAAAAGTCTCAATCAGATCCCCTCGCAGTCTTCTCTTCTCAAGGGAGAACAGTCCCAGTTTTCTAAGTCGTTCTTTGTAGTTCAAGTTCTCCATACCTTTTACCAGCTTCGTTGCTCGCCTCTGCACCCTCTCCAGCAGTTTTATATCTTTCTTTAGGTAGGTTTTATATCTTTCGTAGGTTTTATATCTTTATTTAGGTAGGTTCTCCCAAGGTAGCTCAGAATGGTTTATATGAATTTATTCAGGTACTCAAGCATTTTTCCCTTTCTGTCCCAGCGGGCTCACAATCTATCTAATGTACCTGGGGCAATGGGGGGATTAAGTGACTTGCTTAGGGTCACAAGGAGCAGTGTGGGTTTGAACCCATAACCTCATAGTGTTGAGGCTGTAGCTTTAACCACTCTAGAAATCAAAATGTAGCAAAACTAGCCAAATATAGAACACTCAAGCCATTGTGACATCACTGATGAGGTTGGCTCTTAGGAATTGGTGGAATGAGGCATTATGATGTCACAATACCTGCTCTGGTTATCAGAGGCTGAAACTTTTCACACTATTTATTCAATTTTCTATGCTGTTCTCCCAGGGGAGACTCACAAGAGGATTAAGAGATAGCTTATATCTTATAACCAGGATCAAAATGTCTTGTTACAGCCAAACATAGGTAATTAAACAGGAGGAAAAAGGTCTCAATAACCCCGCGAACTATCCACATGGGATAATAAACGTTCGCTAATATAAGGGGTTCCGGTGTCTATCATTGACCAAAAACCTCCTGATAATTCTCTATTTTTAACTTAAGTTACTTAATTCAATTTTTCATTTTTTAAATATTTTTACCTTATTAAATAGATAACTTATCAGTCATTTAGTAATATTCACACACTTTAAACTTAGTGCGTGCACGAAAAAGCAGAGTGGGACTTAACTTAATCTACATCAGCTGGTGTCTGAATTGAAGCAGTAACTCGGCTGCTACAATCGCTGGCTTAGAGCGGTGGTTCTCCCTCAGACAGTAGGGGCTCCTTTTATCAAGCCGCGCTAGCGGTTTAACGCGCATAATAGCGCACATTAAACCACCCCAACCCCTTCCTGCCTCCTGGACCTCTCCACACGTTACTTTTAAAGCCTGGTGGTCTAGCAGTGAAGTGGGGTAGGAGCGATCATCCTATATTCTTGCCCCATGGAGAGATGTGAACAAAAATGGCTGCCATAAGGTCCTGCTGTAGTCTTGCGAGACCAGGGCAAACTTACGGCAGTCATTTTTGTTTGTGGCTGTACACAGGGCAGGAGCGTAGGAAGATCGCTCCTGCCCTGCTTCACCACTAGACCACCAGGTTTAAAAGTAAGGTTTGGAGAGGTCTGGAAAAGGAGGGGGAGGCAGAATGGTTTAGAGCAGTGTTCTTCCTCGTCAGTCCGCACAAATTTCCTGCCAGTCCGTCACGGCCCAAGGAAATCAGGGGGGGGCCCGATGAGCTGGGTACCTGCATATCTCCCTCCCTCCTGTGTAGTAGCTGACGTTTTGCTTTCCTCTCTCTCTCCCACCCCCCTCGGAATAGCAGTGGCGTCCTCCTCCTGCCCTCCCAGCAGCTCTCAGTATTCTAACTTGCCTGCAGCAGTGCCAGTAGCATCAGAACAGCGATTCACTTAGGCAGCCCTCGCTTTCCCACTCTGAGCTTCAATTTACCCAGTTTTAAATTGGGTCATGTACAATAATAAGAGTAACTGCATACTCTGATCTTCTTCCCTATTCAGATGTTGCAAAGCAGTGTGCAAGCACTAAAAAAAAGATAAATTCAGCCCAGGGCAGTTGTATATTTCTGAACTCCTGAGCCTCTGAAGAAATCTGGCATCCTGTTTGGATGAAATAAACCATAAATTGTGATAATACAGTAATAACTGCTATCATATGCAACAAATTTGGAGGAGCCAAGGATACTTTGGCTAATCTAAAAGCCTACTCCTCAGTCAGTGGGATAAGATAAATTATATTTCCAGCCCATTTTTGGAACCTTTAAAATCCAACAAACTAACGCACCAATATTTCTGGATCGTCTTCTAATACCATATTCTCAAGTTAGGACACTTAGATCAACAGAACAGCATTTGCTGACTATCCCTTCTTTAAAAATAATAGGTACTAGGAGATCTACTATTTTTTTGGTTATAGCACCCCAGATCTGGAACAACTTACCAATTTACTTACGTGGTGAATCCTCACTAGAAAAGTTTAAAAGCTCTTTATTTTATTTATTTATTTAATTCTTTATTCATTTTCAAACGTACAATAAGTGCCTCAATATAATAAAACACATAACTCACAAATATATCACCTAATAATCATCAAGAGTACACATAAAATGTTATTAACCCCCACCCTCCCCAACCCTTCCTGTTATATAATCAAATACATTGTACAATATACAATAATAAAATAATAAATTTATCCCCCTCTCCCCCCTCATAATTTAAAATTTTAAAGCTCTTTAAAAAGTTACTTGTATAAGGACGCATTTGAGACATAGATAGGATAATTCATCTATTATTAATGCTTATGCTCTAATACTTAATTTCAATCAGACTTTACGTATAGGTCGCAATCTCCTTTACCTTCTCCTCTAGGCTTAGCCATGCTTTCAAGATTTTTTTTATTACCCTCCAGTTGTTTTTTCCCTAAATGTATCTCTATTTTCTTCAAAGATTGTAGTTCACCCTCCTTTCCTTGTGTACTGGTAATTATTTGTACGTATACCCTGTAAGTTTATTTGTATTGTCAAATATATTTTATTGAGCTCAACAATAAGAAATACAGAAGCACAGGGAAATACAAAAATCAAGCTCGCTTTTTGGGAGCACTAAACGCAACTCTATTCAGCCACCCCCACCCTCTCAACCCCACAATCCCCCTGTGATCCCCAACGCTGATACAGATAATGAAACTGACCAAAAACAAGGAACAAGAAACCGTCTAACAACATGGGGAGCGCAGAATAAGCACAAATTACAACCCCTCCCCAACCCACCCCTGTCCCTAGTCCTCCTTCAAGCCTAGCCCAGAATATTCAATCAAGAAAATAAGGCAAATAGATTCAGAACAAACAACAGAAATTAGTCCAAATCAGTAGAATTAGTAGAAATTAGTCCAAATCAGCAGATCAACAGTTCAGGAGGCGGCTACGTGCCACCGGAGTCATAGTGTTCCAAAAAGGCTCTCAGGTACGTTGGAAGGTGTGTTTATTTGTATGAAGTTGTTTAATTGCTTGTTTCCTAATTTTAAATTGTCGTACGCATTGAAGTACTTGGCATTGCGTGTATAACAAATTTTTAATAAACTTGAAATTGCTGCCAAACTTTCATAAACCATTTAAAGGGTGTAGGTCCAGAGTGTTAGGCCTTCAGTTCACTGGAGTGTTCCAAAAAAAAAAAAAATAATAATAAAGAGCGGGATGAGGAAGGCAAGAATGAAAATGATGGAATCAGTTGTTGGACTGATTTCTCAGTAGAACGAGTCCAGACATAACTGCACAAGAGGTTTTTAGCGCTGGCCAGCATGCTGAAGCTCTGCGCTGCTCCGACAGTCATAGAGTTCCTATGAGCGTCGGAGCAGCGCAGTGCATTCAGTGTGCTGGCCGGCGCTAAAAACCTCTTGCGCAGTTTTGTAAAAACGGGGGTTAATACATTAATCATGTTAACGATTAATGTACTAAATGTGCAACCCAAATCTTTACAAATTGGCAATGAAGCATTTCGGGGATGTATATATAATAGAATCTAGATCCACACCTTGATGTCTTGCAAGACACAAGGTACTTTCCAAGTTTCTGTCTTATTGAATCACAGAGCTTCAGGTCATTGTCAATATTGGTAGTTGCTTCACTTTACCATCTGAATGCCCCAAAATGAAAAGTCTTGTGAAGCCCCATTCATTGTGTACGTGCACAGAACAGATGCTGCCTTTCTCTGAATATAAATTCTTTCTGTATTTCCAGGCAAAGTCCATGAGGAAATTGACAAAGTGATTGGCAGAGACAGGAGACCTGTAATGGGTGATCAAGTGGACATGCCTTTTACCAATGCCGTCATCCATGAAACTCAACGTTGTGGAGATGTCCTTCCCATAGGCCTGCCTCACATGACATATCGGGATGCCGAGATCCAGGGCTACTTCATCCCCAAGGTACTAGAAGACAAGTTGACAATACATAGGTCATCCTTCGAAAATGGTTTTATCTTCCAAATTAAAAATACCTAGACTTCTTCTTAAAGGACCTAGAAAGTATTTGATGAATTGTCAAAGGTATCCTCATAATTGTTCACACAATTGGGAGTCAAGAAGTCTGGTGAATCTTAGTTGGCTTTTCTAGATCCAGTCTAGGCTAAAGAATTCTCTGGCATAAAGATTTTTACCCCCCCCCCCCCCCCTTTAATTCTGCATTCCTCACTTAGCAATGGTGCACTTCCTTATTTAGCCACAGATTTTCTCTCCTTCTGGAGTGCTGGTTTAGACAACCTGAACAACCTTAGATATTTTCAGTTCAATCCCGCTTTAAGACCTCAGCGGTGCAGCCTGCATAGGGATTTCGTTCACAGTTTCACCAAGGTCTTCATCGGTCTATTTTTTATACATATTTATTACAAATGATTTATCTATAACTCTATATTTATTTGTTTTCATTTGTTTTTAATACTCATCTCTTTTATGAAGCATAGCAGGGGTTCTTCATTCCAACATAGGATATGTTTCGCCCGTAGGGCTTTATCAAGGTATTTCCCCTTAGTTATGCCGGTCCAATGAGTGCTATATCGTCAAAGTTCCTCAGCAAACAACCTCAGCAAAATAACCTTAGAAAAGAATCATACTATTGCCTAATCTAACTGTATATTAGACAACCTGAGACATGTATCTTATTGTTCAAAATATTTTTATTGATTTCATAGTTATAGAATAGAAAATATACAACAAAGGCTTCCGAGGAAGCCTAACAAGAAAAACCAAGTGACAGCTCCCTTCAGTACATCATATCACAATAAGAAATATTATCGATACTCAAGGATAGAAGCAACAAATAATAATGAGAAAACTAACACAGTCTTCTGGTCATAGTACATTGCAAGATAAATACATAAATAGGATGGCAGGACCATGAATTATGTATAGTATCATAATGTAGTCTAGTATGTAAAGCCATAGAGAATACAAAAGCTTAATAGAATCTGGCATTATAAATGGAGAGAGGGTCATATTGATTCCTGAGATATATCAGATAAGGAACACCAATGAAAAGTGTGAAAGATTAAAACAAATTGATGAGTGATGTTATATCAATAAATGATCTCATAAGCATTATTTCAAAGGTCTTGAGTAGAATGGTCTATTAGTATAGACCATGTATTATCATAAGTGGATAGTGACTTAGAGCGTTCTGCCATATGTTTCTCGTATTTAGCATGTAGGCATACTGAATTCCACCAATGAGTGAGGCTGAGGTTAGAGAAGTCTTTCCAATTTTGTAAAATTAATTGAAGAGCTATGAATAACAAAAGGGTCAAAAGACGATCATGATACAAAGATAAAGGTGAGGACAGTGCCGAGGATCCCAGAAGTAAGACATCCAATGTGAAGGGGTCATTAATAATAAAAAGTTTGGTAATCACATTCCAGATAGAGGACCAAAAAATCTGTAAATGGGGACAATCAAATAACATATGTCGTAGGGAGCCTTCGGAGGATTTACAGGTCCAACAGGAGCTATCCGTGGATCTCTTAATTTTAGCTGTTTTGGACGGAGTCCAGAAGGCTCGATGATACAGAAAAATCGCAGTTTGTCTATGGGAGGCTGAGTGGAGCGATTTAAAGATCCTAATCCACAGTTCCGTCCACATACGATCAGTTAATGGAGATTGCAACACCAAATCCCACTTAGTCAGGGAAGCCGAAATTGCAGGGAAACATTTTGAATGTATATATTTATACCAATTAGATGATTGTCCATGGGATGCAGAGAAGGAAAGAGCCATAGAGTGTAGGTCTGAAGTGGTATGAAGAGAAGTTGGAGAAGGATACCTCGCAGAAAGGCAATGGTGGAGTTGAATCCAATTGAAATATTGAGAGGGAGGGATGTTATATTTGGCCATGATATCTGAAAAAGTAATCCATTTGTCATTAGTCAAAAGATGGGAAATATGCCAAATTCCTCGCTGTTGCCAAGTTTTCCAAACCACCACCGCGTTGCCTATCTTGAGTTTGGGGTTATGCCAGATAGGTGCAGATACTGAATCAGCCAATTTCATATTTGAAAGGGAGTCAATATAATTGATCGCCTGCCAAGTACTTAATATAATCGGGTTTTGTTTTGCCAATTGAGGAAGAGGAATGGCAGGAGCATGATGCAATATATAAGAATCAACTAAAGAGAGTTCCAAAGGTAACCACGTAGGATTTACATGCATAGACTCAACATTCAGCCATAAGGAGCCCTGAGACATCAAAAATGCATGGTGATATTCGCGAAAGCTAGGAAAATTGACTCCTCCCTGCTCCTTAGAACATTTCAGTTTACGGAGTGCAATCCGAGGCTGTTTGCCTTGCCATAAAAAGGAAGTGAGTAAGTGTTCAATACGAGAATAAATTGAGTGAGGGAAGAGAAAGGGAAGCATACTAAGGATGTAATTGATTTTCGGAGTGATCATCATACGTATTGTAGATAGTCTACCCCACCAGGAGAGATTAAGGGGGGACCATCTGGAAGTGCAGGAGCGAATAATAGAGAAGATATAGTCAGAGTTAAGTCGTGAGGTGGAGTCGAGAGAGGGCCCAAAATACAATCCAAGATATTTGATCTTAGAAGGGGACCATATGAAACCATATTGGGAAGAATCAGATTGAATATCTATACAGTTTAAAGGTAAAAGTTCAGATTTATTGATGTTTAATTTGTATCCAGAAATCGCCGAATAGCGATTAATTTGTTCAAGGATAAAGATAATAGATTCTGGATGAACATAAAGAAGAACATCGTCGGCATATGCCGAGAGTTTAACTGAAAAATCATTGTAATGAAAGCCAGCAATTCGAGAATCATTCCGTATAGCAGATAAAAGTGGTTCAAGAGCAAGATTGAAGAGTAAGGGAGATAGGGGGCAACCCTGTCTCGTGCCACGGGATGGAGAGAAGGGTTGGGAAAGAAGTCCATTTATCATAATTCGTGTCGTGGGATGAGAGTAGAGAACTTTAATCATAGATAAGAAGGGATCAGGAAAACCATACCAACGTAGAATATGAAATAGGAAGGGCCATTCTAGACGATCAAAGGCTTTTTCGGCATCAAGAGCCATGATTACCAGTCTATCTGCGTGAGAAGATGAGTGATGGATAATGTGAGACAAGAGTCGGGTATTATTAGAAGAGTAACGATTATTTAGAAAACCAGATTGGTCCGAGGAAATGAGCAGAGGAAGTACGGTTTGAAGCCGAGAAGCAAGGATCTTAGCGAAAATTTTTGCGTCTACATTGATTAATGAGATGGGACGGTAATTTTTGACCTCTTGAGGGTCCTTACCCGGTTTAGGAAAGACAATGAGATTAGCTTCTGTAAAGGAGCCTGTGGAATGACCTTGATTGCACAAGAAGTGAAAGAAAGGAAGCAAATGTGGAAGTAAAATTGGTAGAAAGGCTTTGTAAAATTCTATTGTAAGGCCATCCGGGCCTGGAGATTTGTTCGGAGCCATGGAGTTAATGGCATCCGTGATTTCCTGGGAAGTGAAGGGAGAAGAAAGTGAGAGAGAATCTGTAGGAGAAAGAGTGGGGTGCGGGAAAGATAAGAAGGAATTGAGATTAGCTTCAGAGGAGGTGATTTCTGAAGAATAAAGATCTTGATAGAAATTATGGAAGGCAGATGAGATGATTGAAGGATCTGTAGTAAGTATTCCTGCGGGGTCTTTAATGGATGATATGGTAGTTTTATCCTGGGATTTTTCAAATAATTCGCAAGCAGATGTCCAGGTTTGTTATTTTCTGCGTAGTACGAAGCCGCTTGGACGAAGACTGAATTGGCAGCAGATGAACTCAATAAAGAGTTGTACTGGATTCTAAGGTTACGAAGAGTAGTCAGGGCTGTAATATCAGTAATGTCTGAAATATGGGTAGCTTCCGCTTCACGTATGCGAGATTCAAGGTCTCATAGGGTTTGTTTTCTAGAGGAGTGGAGTCTAGCAGTAAATTGAATTATTGTCCCACGTATGAAAGCTTTGAAGGCATCCCAGGTGTTGATCCAATTGGACTGAGTGGGGATGTTAAAATGAAAAAATTCTTGGATGGCCGCAGTAATACTTTCAGAGAATTGGTTTTCAGCAAGGAGTGAAGAGTTGAACCGCCATTGCCTACTGCGAGGTGTAAGAGAAAAGTAAGAGCAAGTCAGGGAAATAGCTGCATGATCAGAAATTGTGATAGAATGAATATCAGAGGTGGTGATGTGAGGTAAGATAGAAGAAGAGGCAAGAAAGTAATCAATCCTGGAGTATGTCGAGTGTGGTGCTGAAAAGAACGTAAATTGATCAAGGGTGGTATGCTGCAATCTCCAGGGATCTGTTAAGTGAAGCTGGGATATAATATCATGCAATGCATACCATGATTTTGGTTTCTTGTAGGAGGCATGTGATTTCCTGTCTTTGGAAGGATCTAAAATAAGATTAAAATCACCTCCAATAATAATAGGGGTGTCAGGATCCTGTAAGATATGATTGGCCAAATTATGAAAAAATTCAGGAGAATCTAAATTTGGTGCATATATATTTAAAATGCGTAATGTGCGATTGGATATAGAAAGTTTGGCACTAACCCATCTACCATAAGTATCATGAGAGCTAGATAAAATAGAGATGGATGGATGATGTTTAATTAGGGTAATTACACCATTTTTTCCATTCAGAGCAGGGGAAAACAATGGCGCACAAAAGCCTTGTTTAAGAAATTTACTTGAGCTAGATTCATTGAGATGAGTTTCCTGAAGCAGAATAATATCTGATTTAAGATCATCAATATAAGACAATAATTTCCGCTTTTTAATTACATTATTTAGACCTTTGATATTTAAAGATGTTATTGATAATGACATTGAAAGCATGGATATATGATATTTAGCATGGTTGAGATACCTAAATAAGCCAGACAAAATTTGGTGTGGGACTTATAAGCTGTAAATAAAATTATGGCAAAAAAAGCAGAAGCTGTATGCATCTTATAACAAAAATGAAAAATCAACAAAAGGATTATAGTAGAGGAGTAAGAGATGTACCTGAAAGGAGAAAGAGCCCACTGTAATAAAACAGCAAGCAAAAAACTTTGGGTGGCCGAGGAGGGGACAGATAGCCGAGTGAACAAAAAAAAAAACTCAGCAACCATTTGATCAGTGTATTGCAAAAAGTAGCTCTAGCTGCATGCACAATTAACTAAAGTAAACAACAGGTCAAAAAGTTTAAGTGCTGTGTTTATAATGAATGAACTATGCCAACAATGGCAATCCACAGCAACCACTAAAACAAGTGAATCATCAGAATAAAGAGGCACATTCAATGTCAGTCAGCCATGAATGCCTGCTGTGGAAGTAACATTAATGAAATAAACTAAAAACAATATATAATGATTATAGAGTTCAGGAGGATAAATAAATGGAAAGAGAGGCATAATAATACAGAAAGATGAACTACTCAGGCAGTCAGTGTGTCCCACTAAGGACATTAGCACTCTGATCTAGTATAAATGACATCAGATAGCAAAGCCTATGATGTCATAGGATAATACAAGTAAGGAAATTCATAAAATAAATAAAAGATTAAAATCCGTGGCACAGTAATTGAGTCATGTGTGAAAAAATTGCAGAAGACCAAACCTATGTAGTAAACATTCATCATCTAAGTTTCTGGACATTTAAAAGTGTAAATTTAAAGCCACTGTACTTTCATTATGTTTACCAATTAACATCCGCACCAACGAGAAGAAAAAGAGTAAGAGGTTCAAAGGGTTTTAGCAGATAGAGTGAGCATAATAGTCCAGTAACATAATATAATATTTAAAAAAAAAAAAAAACACACAAAATGGCTGAGGTGCATGGTCTTGCAGTGCAGAGCAGTGGCGTACCTAGGGGGGGGGCGGGGGGGGGCGGGCCGCCCCGGGTACCAGCCCTAAGGGGGTGTTCCCGGCCTTGCCGTTCAGTCCCCCGCCACCCCCGAAGGACCGCTCGCCCCCCTGGCCTCCCCGCACCACCTATGAACAGCCGCAGCAGGATCGCGAAGTCAGCGTCAGCAACCCTGCGCTGCTTCCTACGACGCGATCCCGCCCCTCCTCTGACGTCAGAGGAGGGGCGGGACCGTGGCGCAGGAAGCAGCAGGGATCGCTGACGCTGACTTCGCGATCCTGCTGCGGCTGTTCATAGGTGGTGCGGGGAGGCCAGGGGGGCGAGCGGTCCTTCGGGGGTGGCGGGGGACTGAACGGCAAGGCCGGGAACACCCCCTTAGGGCTGGTACCCGACGCTGACTTCGCGATCCTGCTGCGGCTGTTCATAGGTGGTGCGGGGAGGCCAGGGGGGCGAGCGGTCCTTCGGGGTGGGTCGGGGCATCAGGCCTTCAGGGTGGGGCGGGCGGGCAGGCAAGCAGGCTTTCAAGGGGGAGGGGGTGACAGGCAGGCAGGCAGGCCTTCAAGGGGGGACAGGCCTTCGGGGGGGGGGTGCAGACATTCAAGGGGTGCAGGCCTTCAAGGGGGGCAGGCAGGCCTTCAGGGGGGTGCAGACCTTCGGGGGGGAGGTGTAGGCCTTTGGGGGGGTGCAGACCTTCAAGGGGGTGCAGGCCTTCAAGGGGGGGAAGGCAGGCAGGCCTTCAAGGGGGGGCGCAGGCCTTCAAGGGGGGGTGCAGGCCTTCAAGGGGGGTGCAGGCCTTCAAGGGGGGAAAGGCAGGCAGGCCTTCAAGGGGGGGGACAGGCCTACAAGGGGGGGGGACAGGCCTACAAGGGGGGGTGCCGGCCTTCAAGGGGGGGTGCAGGCCTTCAAGGGGGGTGCAGGCCTTCAAGGGGGGAAAGGCAGGCAGGCCTTCAAGGGGGGGACAGGCCTACAAGGGGGGGGGACAGGCCTACAAGGGGGGGTGCAGGCCTTCAAGGGGGGGTGCAGGCCTTCAAGGGGGGTGCAGGCCTTCAAGGGGGGGACAGGCCTACAAGGGGGGGGACAGGCCTACAAGGGGGGGTGCAGGCCTTCAAGGGGGGGTGCAGGCCTTCAAGGGGGGTGCAGGCCTTCAAGGGGGGAAAGGCAGGCAGGCCTTCAAGGGGGGGACAGGCCTACAAGGGGGGGGGACAGGCCTACAAGGGGGGGTGCAGGCCTTCAAGGGGGGGTGCAGGCCTTCAAGGGAGTGCAGGCCTTCGGGGGGGGGTGCAGTCCTTCAGGGGTGGGGTTTAGGCCTTCAGAGGGGGCCAGACCTTCGGGTGGGAGGTAAAGTCCTTCGGGGGGTGCAGGTCTTCAGGGGTGGGGTGTAGCCCTTCGGAGGGGGGACAGACCTTCGGGGGAGGGGGGTCTTGGTGTAAAAGTACACAGAGGGAGAGAGGGAAGGGGGGTTCAAAGATACATGCATATGCCAGACTTTGGGGGTTAGAAATAATGGGTCTAAAAACAGAGGAGTGGGAGAGAGATGGTGCATAATGGGATTTAGGGAGGGAAGGAACAGAAAGGGAGAGAACTTGGAAACAGGGGATGGTGTGGAGGGGGGATAGAGATACTGGATAGGAGGATAGTTGGGAACAGAAAGGGAGAGATGGTGGATCCTGGGGTGGTGGGGAGTTGAGAAAAGGTGAATCTGTGGATGGAGACAAAAAAAAGGAAAGATGCCAGATCTCCGGGAGAGGGAAGGGAAACGGAAGGGGAGAACAGAGATGGCAGACGGATGGTTAGCACGGAGAAAGGAGACCCTGGCAAGCAAGACAACAAGAGCCTGGGACCAACAAGATTTGAATATTGATCAGAGAACAAAAGGTAGAAAAAATAATTTTATTTTCTGTTTTGTGATTACAATATGTTAGATTTGAAAAGTGTACATGAGACAGCTTGAAATGGGAACTTTTCTATTTTTGTGAATGGCAAGGCTGAGTTCAGTTAAAATATATGCTTTATAAGAAAATATAATAATGTGTTTTATAAAGTTTATAAGCATTGCTGGCATACTCGGTGAGGTGTTCCTAGTGTTGGTGGTGGTGGTAGCATGTCAGTGTGTTGAGAGGAAGAGGTAGTCTGGGAAATTCTGCTGAGCAAACTCTGGGCCCATTTCCACCCCCAGTTAGTCCACTCCACTCAACTGGTTCACACACTGAGTGGGTCTTTGGGTGTTATTTCTGGGTAGTTGTTTTAGAATCTCTTCCAGTGGTTTGTCAGTATCTCCTTCTGGTCCAAGGAAGGAAACTTTGTCAACCTTAGCATTGACCTTCAGAATATGTTTGTAACAGCGCTGCTTGTGTGGCATTAGGCTATGTAGTGATCGAAAGAAAAAAACAGACCTTTGCACATTTTTGCACTATATGGTGGGTGTATGAGGAGATTCATTTCCTGCACAGTTAAGTCCATTTTTTCTACTGAATAATAGTATAGGTACAATGAAAGTAAATAGCAAAAATGTTTGAGTAGATAATTAAGGAAATCTTTTTCATATTGCTTGCTTATGGACTGGGAAAAAAGACTGTTCAAGCAAATGTCTCCAGAACTGCTTTAATGGAAAAATGTGATTTTTTTTTTTTTAAGTACTTTGTGAAATTTATTGTTGTTGTGAAATTTATTGTTATACTTTGTTTAAACTTAAAAAGCGGTGTCATTAACAGTGAATCTAATCGAAAAATCGATTCAACAGGGTGAATCGGATCGAATGAAATATTTTTCTCTGAATCGGGCAGCACTATTGGCTACCATGAGAATGGGCTACTGGGCATGATGGACCATTGGTGTGACCCAGTTAGGCTATTCTTATGTTATGTTCTCATCTGTAGGGGCCTTTGTTTTCACTTCTTATTTTAATGTATTTTTTTCCTGGGAACTTATCAGTGTTTTTTTATAATGGGAACAAAAATGGAAGAGAATTAATGTGTGTGGAATGGGGGGGGGTAACTAATTTCTTCAGCTAAATAATTCAATCCACTTCAAACAGACATAGGAGAACTCACGCACCATTCACACACCCTCCAACCAAAAACGTCAAAAGAAATAAACTGTTCGACAACCTCCTAGCCATTCGAGCTGCAACACTTGACCCCCAACTCTACAACCTATTGACCTCGACCACAAACTACAAAACCTTAAAAAAAGAAATAAAAACCCTTCTATTAAAAAAACACATAAAACCAAACTAACATAATCAGAACTGTCCCAAGCATCACCTGCAACTACTCCATATGTACTTCTGATGTCATGACAATTCAGACATAATTTATGTTATGTTATGTTTGGAATAATGGTTACATAAATGAGGTTCAATAAAAGAAAATTTTCTGTGGGAGCATTTGTTGGAACTTCTGTTATCCTGATTTCTTCTATCTGTGGGCTTTCTTTAGCTAACCTACTTATCTGGGGCTTTCCACTTCTGCAGCTGCCCTTTTCACGGTCCACTTTGCGCTTGCACTCTCTGGGGAGGGGGGGTTGGGTCTGGGCTTGGTGGGGTAGGTGTGTCTGGTAGTTTTGTCTGGGTGGTGGCTGGGTGTTTCTTGGGTGCTTGTTGTGCGGATTGGTGTGTCTGGTGAGCGGTCTGGGTGTTGTTGCTTGTGGGGGTTTTTTTCATTATAAAATATGGCTGAGGGTCTAGTCCGGCTTATTATTCTTGTGGGTTCTGGGGTGGGATTTGTTTGCTTGCCCCAAGTTTTGGCCTTTTGTTGTGTATTGCTATGCCTCTCATTGGCAATTTTCTCTTGGGAGAGGCTTGTTCATGCTTGTTGTTGCTGTTACTCTCATTCTGTGTTCTTTTTGATAATGTATAAGTTTCTGTACAGACCATGGTTGCTTGTCTGGACCTTTTGCCATTCTCAATAAAAATACTTTGGGAAAAAAAAAAAAAAAAAAAAAGAAAATTTTCACTGCCTGTTTCTATTCTGACCATTTATTCCATTTCATGGTTATTGCAAAAAAAAAAAAAAAAAAAAAAATTTTACATGAGGGGGGGGGGGGTGTCAAAAAATGATGGGCCCCGGGTGCCACATACCCTAGGTACGCCACTGGTGCAGAGTCACATGTCTGTAAAAAGAAGAGAGTAACGAACATGCCTAGAGGTCCTGCGATGCAGTGGAAAGGTAAAATGGTAGTAAAAATGAAAAATAAATTAGAGAAGGAGTCATTCAAGCGATATATAGTAAAAGAGAGAGAAATAATCATGGAAATAACAATTGTAGAGTTAGAATAACATGTAGAAAGAGTCAGTTTCAGAGGCAGCATGGCAGATGAGCATCAGGCACAGAGGGAAACAGGCTCACACAGAGTCAATCGGGGTTGGTGAAGTCTCTTCGATGTAAGTAGCCAGAAGCTCCGGGTCAGTGAAGTCTTTTGTTTGATTTAGGTAAGTTACCCTCATTCTTGCCGGGTAGAAAAGACCATAGCGGGCTCCCATCTTTTTTAGTTGTGGTCTGAATGCAAGCAGTTGTTGTCGTGCTTTAACAGTGTTCTTGTGCAGATCTGGGAGGAAAAGGATCTTATTTCCCTCGTGGGTCACAGGCGCTAGTGATCGGGCTTTTTGCTGAATTTCTAGGACCTGCGGGTAGCGGAGGATCCGAAGCACTATGGGTCGTGGCCGGTGATCACGCGGGAACCTGGAGGATGGAGAGCGGTGAGCACGTTCAATTTCAAAATCATGCTTAAAGTGCAGATCTAGTATTTTGGGGATGAAGGACTCCAAGAACGCCACCATATTATTGCCTTCCTGCCCCTCCGGGACCCCCAAAAGACGCAGGTTATTCCGGCGGGAACGATTACTGGCGTCCTCCATTTCTTTTTCCAGGGCCAGCGTGCGTTTCACATGGCCCTGTAATGCCTTAACATTGGCATCTGTGGTTGCTGATTTTATTTCCAAATCAGCTATTTTCACTTTGAAGGTGGTCAGTTCAGTTTGGATTGAAGATAAGTCATCTTTAAGCTCAGAGATGGCATCCTTGGTCTCAGTCATCAGATCCTGGACTGTTTTGATTGCATTCCACAAATCAGACATGGAGGGAGCCTCAGGGCCATCCTGTGTCACCAATTTAGAGTCCTTTGCAGGAGAGGGAGGGTCGGGCTTGTGCCTTTTGCCCTTAGTAGCTGTAGCCATCGTTTATAGTGTGGATGGAGCTGGATGGAGGGGTCTAACACCAGTGCAGTGCAGCCAGAGAGTAAAAAGATGGTGAAGGTTGCTGGAGCCTGCTGTTCAGACGACCATCTTTGTCGGGCTCAACAGCGCCCCCCTTGAGACATGTATCTTAATAGTACAATGGCTTGTCATCCATAAACAGGAAACACTCTTTGGGTTTAGTAATTTTATACCAGCCCCTGTTTCCTTCCAAGAGGGGTCTGCTCTTACCATTATCTCACTGGTCAGAAGATCCTTCCCCTGTTCTGGAACCTGCAGGGTTATAAAGAGGTAACAAAGCCATATTTTAGAGTCACTAGAGTTATCCTAGGGCAATCAGGCAGCATATTCTCACAGACGGGTGATGTCAACCACGGAGCCCGGATAGTCTGAAAAGTGAACTATCACTTTAAAATTTTAAGAGCTTTGCGACCACCCACACCGCGCATGCACGACTGCCTTCCTGCCCGAAGAGGCTCACGGCACCTCAGTTTTTCATTTTCCATGGAGCAAAGAAGCACTTTTTGACTAGACTCCGTTTAGTCTGTGTTGCTCTCCTGCTTTCACATTTTTTTCTTTATCCCTTCACAAAGCTATATGTTCAACTGCTTAGTGGTCTCTGACCTCTCAATGGTCTCAAGTCCTTGATCCATTTTCACAGTCCATTACCGTCCCATCATCGCTGTGTTACACTCTTCAGTGACGGATGACTTCGTCAAATCTTTCCAAAGGGCTGCCGTTTCAGATCTCTCCAAATCAGACAAAAGGCTGCTCTGCCAACAGCAGCAGTTCTATACATCTCTGGAGATTTAAAGCGTTTGGAATGCTCTCAAGTCTTTTCACCACAGCATATCCAATTAAATCCTCTTACTATGCTTGAACAATCAACTTGCGTTGTATGGCATAATCAAGCATGGCAGTACAAGTTTTTCTGATTTTCTGTCAGAAGGCCGAAAGGATCTGGAACTGGACAATTGCTCCGAGCACATTTCTAAAACTCATCTGTGTTCAAGGAGCATCAAATATTCTTGTTGACAAACTCAGCTAATTTCTTCAGCCACATGAGTGGATGCTCACCTCCTTGGTCTTGCGTCGCATATTCTCTCTTTTGGGGACTCCTCAGATAGACCTATTTTTGTTCCCGTTCAGCCCTATTTTTGTTCCTGTTTCAGCCATTATGGCAAGAATCCATTATGGCTAGATCTTTCCATCTCTTCTCATTCAGAGTCAAAGATCTCTTATACATCCCATTCTACAGTCGTCCCATGTGACACTACTTTTCGGGATGACCTTAACTGACGCTGATCTTTCTGATCCTGTCAGAGTAATTTTAAATGTCTCCAGAAATCCCTTCTACATGGCCGTCTTTCCAGCAGAACTGCATATGATACTATGATATTTATCATCAAGATGCTTCATCATCCTCCATATCTTCAGTGTTTGAATTTTCTTTCCGTTTATCCAACTCAGCCCTTAAAACCACTTCAGTCAGAGTTCAACTTACTGCTTATCAATGTTTTCCATGTTCATGTTAACAATAATCCTCTTGTTGACGGATTATGAAAGCACTTGCCAACATTACACCATGTCTCATGGGAGTGTGTGGTGCAGTGGTTAGCGCTACAGCCTTAGCATCCTGAGTTTGTGGGCTCAAATCCCTTGCTGCTCTTTCTGACCCTGAGCAAGTCACTTGATCTCCTCATTGCCCCAAGTACACGAGATAGCGTTTGAGCCCGCTGGGACAAATAGGGAAATATGATAAAGTACCTGAATATAAGCCACTTAAGATATAAGTGGTATATAAATAAATAAATAAAACCGCCTCTACTGGTATGGAATCTTAATCTGGTTCTCTCCAGAATGATGAAGCCTCCATTTGAACCAATGACCTATGCTCATCTTAAATTTCTCACTTGGAAAGTGGCATTTTTAATCTCTATCACTTCTGCATCGCAACTGAGTGAGTTTCAAGTCTTAGGGCCTTTTCTACTAAACCGCGCTAGCGGTTTTAGCGCCGGGAGCCACGCTAAATGATTTGCGCTGCTCCTGACGCTCATAAGAACTCTGAGCGTCGGGAGCAGCGCGGGCCATTCTGCGCAGCTCCCCACACTAAAATCGCTAGCGCGATTTAGTAGCAGAGGGCGTTAGTGTCAGACCTATCTTTAACAGTTTTTTTTACCATGATAAGGTGATTCTCCACACTCATCCAAATGCGTTAAGGCATTTCCACATGCGCATTGCGGGTGGTCACAAAGCTCTTAAAATTTAAAGTGATAGTTCACTTTTCAGACTATCCATTCTGGGCTCCGTGGATGACATCACCCGTATGTGAGAATATCTGTCTACTGTCCCCGGATAACACCTGTTACGGTAAGTAACTGTGCTATCTCCGCCATCTAAGCAAGACAGGACCTTGAAAGTCTCTACACACATTTATGTGTGTAAATAAATATTTACTCATGTGAAATCCTGAAGTTATTTATTTTTGGATTTAGCTCATGTCTTTGCAGTAGTAATGCAGGATGAGTTATATTCAGGTGCCGTAGGTAATTCCCTTTCCCCAGAGGTTTTACAAATTTAGGGCTAGATTTACTAATATGCATTAATGTGTAAATGTATATTAAATAAAATTAACATACTATTTAATGAAAGCTAAGGATCTTCTTTATTAAACTGGATTAAGATTTTACAGTTAATTGATATCAACTGCAACAGCTACCTTGGAGATTTTGCAGGTACCACAGGTTAATTGTAGGGGTTGTTCCTGGCATTTGGGTGAAGATAACTGGGCCACTAATGCAGAAAGCAGCCAACTGCAAAGGTGCAGTTGATTGTACTGTATTATCTGCCATGTTAGCAGTTAATGTATATTAATGACACCTGCATTAATTGCAAGTCACATTCCCCATCTCTTCCATCTCCCATTGAGCCTACAGGTTATTGTAAGTTCAAGTATCTAAATTGGGAGGTTGCTGTGTCGTTGTCTCTTCAATACACAGAATGTGAGCTCCAGACTCTAAAGATATTACTAGGTTTCACCATCTTAGGTTGGTGCTTTGCATGCATCCTAAGTTCCTGTCTAAAATGTTCATCTTAATTAGTCATTTATCTTACCAACATTTTTCCCTAGATGGAAAGGTCCTTCATTCTTTTCATTGCAAGACAGTTAACTTGTACTTGGAGTGAACAAAATTCTATAAAAGGTCCACCCAAATTTATTTCTTTTGATCCAATAGACCTAAAAGTGGAGTGACAAATAATATCTTTTCTAGTTGAGTAGCAGACTGAATCTTCTTCCATTTACTCTCAAGCAGGCCTGATCTTAGAAAGGCATTAAAGATCCATAATATAAGGACCAAAGCAGTGCAGATAGTGCATTAAAATCGTGGAGTGTAGTCCACATATTTACTAGGGCCTAATTTCTGTGGGAGCAACCTGGAACACAGTTCTATCACTTCTTTTCATATTCCAGAGCAGCAGGGATATTCTTCTCCAAGGGGGCAAGCCTGCAGCAGAACAGACAACGGTGACGGGACTAAATCGCGCAAGACAACGGCACTCCGACAACTGAGCGCAGAGAACTGAGCGCAAGGTTGACGGTGCGCCAAAGAAAAGCACTATTTTAAAGGGCTCCGACGGGGGGGTGTGGGGGGAACCCCTCCACTTTACTTAACAGACATTGCACTGCCATTGTGGGGGGTTTGGGGGGTTGTAACCCCCCACATTATACTTAAAACTGAACTTTTCCCCTAAAAAACAGGCAAAAAGTTCGGTTTCAAGTATAATGAGGGGGGTTACAACCCCCCCAAACCCCCCACAACGCCAGCGCGATGTCTGTTAAGTAAAGTAGGGGGGTTCCCCACCAACACCCCCCGTCGGAACCCTTTAAAATAGTGCTTTTCTTCGGTGCGCCGTCAACCTTGCGCTCAGTTGTCTGCGCGCCGTTGTCTCGCTCGATTTTGTCTATGAACCCAGAAAACAGTTTCTCGACTCCAAAATCTAGCCCCTGTTGCTCCTGTCCCTAGCCTACCTGGTTCCTCCTCAGTCCCACAATTCTATATCCTTTTTGCCTACAGAACAAACCCTACATTTATAGTTCTTCAAAGGGATCATGCAAAAATAAAGGAAAAAGGTATCTTTCACAAAATACAGCAGACCACAAAAAAAGAATGCCGCCTAAAGCTGAGAGAGATAAAAAAACAAAAAATGAATCAGGACAGCAAAAGTATAAGTAGAAGAAAAAAGTGGCAGAAGTTGTAAACTGAGGTGGCAAGACTTTTCAAATATAACTTTTGTCAGTTCATATCTTGTAGCCTTTGCCTTTAAGAATGTCAAGTTTGTTCTCAAGCACAAGGTTGCCGAGAAGAGGGAAGATGCTGTTTCCAAAGAAGTTACTTGTAAACTTTCTGAAGCAGACAACAGGAAGATGTTTTATTCACTGTTGTTGTTATTTTTTTTCTTGACCGTTAACGGCTGCATTCCATGGCAGCATCAAGGGGCCTCTTTGTCTTCACTGGACTGGACTATCTGACTGGAATTTTTTATTTTATTATTTAATTAATTAATTTTAATTCCTTAATCTTTTTAATTTACAATTTATAATTAACTAGTATTTTTTATTTTTAATGTAATCTTAGGTTTTATCCTCATTGAATGCTTGTTAGGATATATGTATCTTATCTCTATCTTTCCTATCTTTAAAGGAGTTCCTTTCCTTAATCAGTCGTTGCATTGTAAACCACTTAGGTCAGTAATATGCAAGAGCGGTATTTCAAAAATCTTAATAAACATAAACAAAAGGAGAAAGGCCAGAAGTAAAATTATGAGATTCAGTAATACCAATGGTCAGTGTATAGGTAGAGATGTGGAGGGAAAAACCAGAATTACCCAACAATTACTTCTGCTCAGTATTCCCAAAAGAAAAAACCTGTCAAAAGTTTTGCAGATGATTGACAGACACATATAGGCTTGGCATAGATACTTTACTGTTCATGAAAGAAAGGATCTATAAATGACTTGCAAAACTGAATGTACACAAAGCAATGAGACTCAGAGAGATAATGAGGGAGCTTGGAAAGCTTTTGGTAGACCATTCTAAATGATCTTAATAGATCCTTGATGACTAGAGAAGTACCATAGGATTAGAGAAAGGCTGACATGGTCCGGTTTCACAGAGGTGGAACAGAGAGCAGGTGGGAAACTACTGACGGTGAATCTTACCTCAGTAGTGAGAAAGGAAATGGCAAAGCTGCATGAGTTTCAAGATGTGATGTAACATGGTTTTACCAAAGACAAATCTTGTCAAACTAATCTGATGGGTGATGAGGGAGCTGATCGAGGGCATGTGTAGTCTACTTAAATTTCAGCAAAGCCTTTGATATCGTTCTCCATAGGAGGCTCAAAAACAAACTGAGCAATTTGGGGATGGGACTTGGGATGATAACCTGGATCAGAAATTGGTTGACTGTTAGGTGACAGAGAATGATGGTAAATGAACTTCACTCAGAGGAAAGAAAGGTGAGTAGCCACAACCTCCTGGCAAATAGGTAGAAGTAACTGAACCAGCTGAAGTAATGGAAGAAATGGGACTTACTATATTTTTGGAAACGTCGTTAATTCTTTCTTTAATCTCATAAGCAATTTATAATAGACTTCAGAACCTTTTCCCTTCATAAATATTCTGCCTGTTGTGGGCTAGATATTCGTATTTTTCCAGATGTAGTTCAAGCCACACAGAAGAGACAACGGTTTTTCCTTTTGGGCCTGATTCTCTAAAAGTGCGTCCCGATTTTAGGCAGCTGTAGGCGTCCTACAGCTGTCTAATCAGCCAATCGGGATGCACGTTTTTAAAAAAAAAATGCTCCCCAGGCAGGCCGCCTATATTGAAGGTGAGGCCCGCAAGACACCTAGGCCCTGATTCTGTATAGGACGCCCGGGAGAGGCGTCCTATTCAGAATCGGCCTAAACTAAACCCCGATTCTGTAACCGGCGTCCATGTTACAGGCCTTAGGCATAGCGGGTCCGCCCATCCCTACTAAGTCTAAGGTCTGATTGGCCAATTAGGCCTTAGATTAAGTGGGGATGGGCGGACCCGCTATGCCTAAGGCCTGATTGGTCCAGGCTTCTAGAGCCTGGGCCAATCAGGCCTTAGGCTTCGGCGGGAAGGGCCGGGAAGGGGCGGGCCCACCTCATTTAGACAAGGCGTGCCTGCTTGCTCGACGTGCAAGACCCATCTGTAAGAACAGGTTTGGTGGAGAGGGGGTTGTTAGCGCCGGGGGGGGGGTGCGTCTTCGGGCAGGAGGGATTGGGCACCCTCCTGCCAGCGACCAATATTGTCGGGGGGGAGGAGATCGGTAATGTTGGGGGGGGGCGGTCGGTAGTGTCGGGGGGGGGGGCGATCGGTAGTGTCGGGAGGGTGCGTCTTCGGGCAGGAGGGATTGGGCACCCTCCTCCCAGCGATCGGACAGGCTGCAGCCCGCTATATTTATAGCGGCAGAGAGATCCCTTGCCGCGATAAGTATAGCGGCCGCGTCTACTTACAATGTAGACCAGCATTTTGCTGGCCTACATTTTAAGCTTCTCATCTACTAGGGAGACGCGTCGGGCCGCATAGGTTCAGCCTGAGGCCCGCCTAAGGCCCTTAGACGAGCTTAGGCATCTTGCGGGTCTCCCTAGGCTCCCGGAGGCGCCTTCAGGTCTGCCTGGGGAGCATTTTTTTTTTTAAACGTGCATCCCGATTGGCTGATTAGACAGCTGTAGGACGCCTACAGCTGCCTAAAATCGGGACACACTTTTAGAGAATCAAGCCCTTTGTGTCTTAGGATCATATAGATAAGCACAACTTATACGTGTGTGTAGTGAAATATAAAGATGAGAAGCATATTTTCTATGAATCTTCTCAGTTACCCTTTTTTCTAGCTAATAAAAGCCTAATTGGGACATCTACCCGCATAGATTTTTGGAACATGCGGGATATAAATATTTTAAATAAATAAATTCTTCTCTTTGATATGTTCCTTTCTCATCCAATTTAGACTAAGGGCTCTTTTTACGAAGCTGCGTTAGCGGCTTTAATGCACTGCGACTTTCTATCACGTGTTGATCCCCCCGAAAAACTCAAGAGGAGGCGGTAGCGGCTAGCACGGCTGACAGTTTAGCGCGCGCTATTACGCGCATTAAACCGCTAATGCGGCTTCGTAAAAGGAGTCCTAAGTGAAGTTAAGGATATTTAACCTCTGTTTTATTTTCTACTCTGTAATAATTTTGTCTTAGCTCCTAATTATCCCCTCCTTTTACAAAACCGCAAAAGGCTCTGCTCCTGATGCTCATAGGAATTCTGTGAGTGTCGGAGCAGCGTAGAGCATTCAGGGTGTGGCTGGCGCTAAAAACCACTTTTGTGGGTTCGTAAAAGGGGGGAGAGGTATATTATTGCTCTCCCCTTATTATATTGAGGACTGTGGTGAAATAGTGGAGGGGTTTATTTTTTCTCCTCTCTTGTTATTGGTGTATTTAGTATTATTTTCTATATTCATTGTCACTTTGTGCTTCAAGATAGATTCTTGTAATTTAATTTCAAATTGCACAAACAAAAAAATTATGTTTAAAAAAGAAAAGATGAGTAGCTGCGCACTTCAAGAATAGGTATTGAGGCCAATTCCATTCATACAAACATGAGGCAGATAAAAATCAAATGGCCCACTCAGTCTGCCCATCCTTGGCATTACTATCTCCTTCTCTCCATAAGAGATCCCACGTGGCTGTCCCACACTTTCAGCAGGAAGAGTTCCAGGAGCTTATTCTTCAGGTCTCCTCAGTGTTGTGTTTCGAGGAAGACGTGTGGTAGACCCCCTATTAAAATTCAACAGAAGAATATAATCTATGTTTCTGTAAAAAGTGGATACTTGTTAATGTATTTTGAAATTGCAAAAAAGACCATCAAACAAAAAAAAAAAAAACACATAGAATGCATATGTTGGAGAGGATCCAAGATGGCGACGGAGTAAGTCGTGTCGGCGAGAGGCTCCTGCACAACCGGCAAATATTTACTTACTTGCCCTTCCTTTTTCCTCTTTTTACAATGCCGAAGCGCAGGGGAAGACAGAGGGGTGTTCTTCCTACTTTCTCTGCCTCTTCGCCGTCGACGCAGACGGCGATTACCAGCTTTGCCGTCCCAGTTGGAGCGGGCGTGTCTGCTGATCGAGGGGGGCAGACCTCGATCTTGGAGGGCGAGACTTCGCTCAGCCCGATGGGACCTGGAGTTCCTCCTCGCCCCGGGACGGTGTTGGGAGCGATGTTTGCAGCATAGGAAGCTCCGGAGTTGACTCCTCCGGTGGTGCTGCCGATTTCCCCTCTGACCCCGGATGAGTTGCACAGCTTGTCGGCTCCTGTGCAGCCGACAATGGAGAATGGAGGAACAGAAACCTGTAATGCTACAGAGAAGGAGAAGGTGGAATCCAGTGGAGTGATTCCCGGTACAACTTTGCTTCCTCCTTTGATAAGACCTGATGTTATAGACATGGAGGCTATTTGGAGTGGCTTGGAATCACTGTATAAGGTATGCTCTCAATTCGTCACTTCAGCCCAGAGTACTAACATACAGTTTAAGACTTTTGATGAGAAACTTCTAAAGCAATCCGATAGAATAGACAAATTAGAAAAATCTATGACTGAAGCGAAAGCTTCAATTAACTTACAACTGAAGGATAAAAATTTACTTGTTAGAAAATTGGAAAATTTGGAAAATGCTAACAGGAGTTTGAACCTTAGACTTTTAAATTTTCCTATCTCCAAATTCCAACCGGCAAGAGAACTGTTTCATTCCTTCTTGAGACTAGTACTTAAATTTCCTGAAAATTATTTACCACCGGTACATAAACTTTATTATTTAAATATTCCTAAAGAAGATAAAGGAAAAGGAACCGTAGCAGGAGATTTAGATCTCACAGCTATCCTGGAAACATCTCAACAAGAAGAAATTATGGGAAGAGCAACTTTATTGGTAACCTTTGTTTTTCAACAAGATAAGGAAGCAGTTCTTTGTCTATTCTATAAAACTGATAATTCAGAATTTCATGGTTCAAAAGTCTCAATTTTTCCTGATGTATCAAAATGGACTCAAGATAGATGAACTTTTCAGTTACGTTTTCCCTGTAAATGCTGTATTACCTATCAGAATAATAGATATATATTTTATGAACCTGATCAGTTGAAATTTTTTCTTGAGGGTAAGGCAGCTAGTTAAGCTCCAATCCCCTCCATGCCTTTTCTATTAACCAGGATGATAATTTAATTTAATCCAACTGTTTGATCTCCTAATTTAATTTGAATGAACATTTCTTGGAAAACCAACTTCCCTTGGAGGTGTAGGATTCTCTCTCCCTAGTTTGTGGACTATGAACTTAGTTAAATTTGTGGAATCTTTGATTTATAACTTATGTTATGTTTCTTCTTAAATGTTTATTTCTATTACATTGTTGTTTAACAATTTGTAAAATGTAAACAAATAAATAAAAAAAAAAAACAAAAAAAAACACATAAATGGGTCTGAGGGGAACTTCAGGGTGGCAACTATCTTGAAAAGGTATTGATTACAATTTCCAGACTGTTCTAGATGAATCTTTCAATTTGGCATCCTGATGAGCTTAATTTACTTCATCACTAATCACTTGCTTTGCTTTTGTTTTGTCTTGTCAGGGGACAACCATCTTCACCAACCTGTCCTCCGTCCTGAAAGATGAAACCTGTTGGGAGAATGCAAACCAATTTTACCCTGAGCATTTCCTGGATGCTGAAGGGAAGTTTGTGAAGAGAGAGGCCTTCATGCCATTTTCTGCAGGTAACATTCAAGTGGCTAGTTTTTACGGGCTAGATTCACTAAGCAAACTGATTGTGTACCGATTGGTTTGCGAGCCCTTTGCAACCCGATTTCCCTCTGACCTGATTCACTAACCTATGTACCAATCCGTGCATGCAAATAAGGAGAAATGGCATGCAAAGCAGAAAGGATGCGATTCACTACACTTTTTCCTGACATGACGACTGACTGGCTGATCAAAAAACGAGTGACTAGTGAGGATCAGTCGCTTGTGTAAAAAACTGCTCTCTGCCCCATCAAAAGCGCCCTGCTCTCTGCCGCCTCTCCTTCCCAGAACAGCACCGGAGGCTAGCCCTTACCCTGCTCTTGCCACCCCTGACTCTCCTGATCTCTGCCGCCCTTCCCCGTAGTGCGAGCCTGGGGTTTTAACCCATGGGTTTAAAGCGGGGCTGCACCATGGGGAAGGGCGGCAAAGATCAGGAGAGTCAATAATTATGCCTGCTTTAAAAAAAGTTAGCTGAGGCTCTTCGCGGCAGGGACTCGCTGGGGCTAGCTGGGGCTCTTCACATGGCAGGGACTCGCCAGGGCAGTGAACTTGAGCGCTGCTACAGTCTGTACTTTTATCAAGTGTTGAGTCGGCAAAGGGGAAGAGGCTGCTGCTGCCGGGGATCGCCCTTCCCTGGGAGAGAAGGAGAGTCGGGGCCAGTATAAAAAAAGTTTTTTTAAAAACCCAGCAAAAATGGACAGCATATGCATGCTCAGCCCATCTACAGGCAAAGTAGATGGTCTGAGCATGTGTCGGGATCGCTACACAGCGATCCGTGTAGTCGGATGGGGGCGTGCCTCTGATTGCCCCTATTTGCATAGAGATGTTGGGTGACTCAGCTGGCCTGCCTCCAATCGTCCACGGATTGGACGCGGATCTGAAGGTTAGTGAATCTAGCCCTACATTAGTGAGCATAGAAATGTAGATGCGGAGCGCAAAAGCATAAAAACCTGTCGTAACAACCAGAACTTAACTGGTGCTCAGTGGTTGAACCCTTGCATAGTATGTGACACACATACAGTGAAATGAGCACCCACATTCCCCACAAAGCTTTTTCTATACTCAACATTTCAAATAAACTGAATGAAATCTAGATGAATCTCTTATGTCTCTAGCTTTCTTTCATAGTAATTGAGTTTAAGAGCACATAGGATAAGCACAGATAACCCTTATTTGGTTACACTCAAGTGAGGATTCTGACACCATACAGGAACCTGGCTCCAATGAAGACTGAGCAGCCCTTAGCACACTGTGATTAAGCATGAGGCACCTGACACGCCTTACTCCGTACCTGTTTGCAGGACAACAGCAGCAAGTAACAGAAACATAGAATATGACAGCAGAAAAGGGCTATAGCCCATCAAGTCTGCCCACGCTTATGACCCACCCTCAGACTTTATCCCGCTAGAGATCCCACATGCATATCCCATTTCTTTTTTAAATCTAGCACGCTGCTGGCATTAATCACCTGCAGTGGAAGTTCATTCCAGTGATCGACCACCCTTTCAGTGAAGAAATATTTCCTGGCGTCGCCATGAAATTGCCCGCCTCTGATTTTCAGCGGATGACCTCTTGTGGTCGAAGGTCCTTTAAGAAAGAAGATATCATCTTCCACCTTGATGCGGCCCGTGATATATTTAAACATCTCAATCATGTCCCCCCTCTCTCTACGTTCCTCGAGTGAGTATAGCTGCAATTTATTCAGTCTTTCTTCATATGGGAGGCTCTTGAGTCCCAAGACCATCCTGGTGGCCATTCGTTGAACCGACATAATTCTCCGCACATCTTTTTGATAATGTGGTCTCCAGAATTGAACACAATATTCCAGATGAGGTCTCACCATGGATCTGTACAATGGCATTATGACTTCAGCCACAGCTACCCACTGCCAGAACTATAGGGATCTCAGAAAAAGAAGACCTAGCAACATACATGGCACACAAGAAAATAGTGAACATGGGACTTACCCAATTAAATGACTGCCCAGAAAGGTACCGTGGGTGGAAAGCTGATTTTCAAGATGTCATATCAGTCATAAAGCCAAGTTCCAGGCAAGAGATGAATCTGATGATTACATTACATTACATTGTACTTGATAACCGCGTAGCCGTAAGTTCAACGCGGTTTACAAAAAAATTATTAACAGTAAAAATGATCCAGGGAATAGAATAAGTTAGTTAGTCAAGTGCTTGGAAAAAAGATAGGTCTTCAGCTGTGTTCTAAAATGTTTATAAGAGCACGCTGTGAGCAATAATGTTCGAAGTTCTTTATCATAAAGAGCCGCCTGAAACGCTAAGGTCTGATTATGAAATTTCTTACTTCTGCAGCCCTGTACAGATGAAAAGTTAAACAGTGCACGAGTTTTTCTACTGTGTTTGTATGAAGCTATAGAGAGTCTATTTACCAAGTAAAGGGGGGGGGGGCTGTACCATATAAAGCCTTATAACAAAGACAACCCAGTTTAAATAACACCCTTGCCTCCAAAGGCAGCCAGTGCAGCTCACAATAGAACGATGTGACGTGGTCATATTTCTTCAAACCATGGATCAGTCTAACCGCTGTGTTCTGTATTAATACAAGTCTGGCTAGTTCTTTCATGGTGATTGTCAAATAGACGATGTTACAATAGTCAAGAAGACTCAGTAATAATGAACTGAACCAGTAATCTGAAGGCTGCAAATTCAAAGTGAGATCGGATAGTTCGTAGTCTCCACAAGGTAAAATAGCTTTTACGTACTACTGCATCTGAGTTTTCATAGTAAGATGCTGATCTAAAATGACTCCTAATATTTTAATTGTTGGATGGATTGTATACGATGTTGAATTTATACTAATGGAAGGTTCAGGAGGAATTTTACTAGGGGACACCATGAAAAACTTTGCTTTATCAGAGTTGAGTTTAAGTTTGAATTGCTGCAGCCAAGAATTCATCTGTTTCATTACGGTCAGGTGGCTGGGGCCTGAATCATCCAAAAAGATAAAACGCCTAAAAAATGCATTCCAACATGATGCTCAGGACCTGAAGGAGATGTGGGAGCTAGAGCAGCAGTATGACAACCCAGAAGCCATCCAGCAAGCATTAATGAAGAGAATAAACAGTTTTCCAAGACTTACCAGCAAAGATCATGACAAGCTGCTGGATTTGGGAGACTTCCTCCAAGAACTGGAAGCACATAAGACCGATCTGAGTCTTCCAGGCCTGAGCTAGCTGGACACATCCTGTGGCATAAAGAAGTTCACATCAGAGCTTGCCATATGATATCAAAGAAAAATGATCAACTCTACGTATGCAGTATAAGGAGGAGAATCAAGGGACGTTCCCCCCCATTCACAGTCTTCACGGACTTCATTAGAAAACTGGCAAAAAGAAAGAATGATCCTAGTTTCCGGGATGATACGCCTGATCAGGTGAAGACAGGCTAACTCCAGAATGAGAAGCCAGTCAAGTGGTATGGCAAATCTGCTAGAAAGTCTGTAGCAGTTCACAAGACAGATGTGCTACCCGCAACAGCTCAACCAACAGAATGTCCTCCTACTATAGAAACAATAGAGGACCCAGAAAGACAATGTCCAGTACATAAAAAAACCACATCCTCTTCTGAAATGTTAAGGGGTCAAGGAGAAAACCTTGAGAGAGCGAAAAGCATTGCTGAGGAAATATCGAATCTGCTATAAGTGTTGCTCCTCAACCAAAAACATGGCTAAAGACTGTAAAGCAGCCATTAAGTGCATAGTATGTGATAGTAACCAACACATCAGTGCCTTACATCCTGGCAGTAGTGCTGCCTGATTCAGGAAAAATAAATTTGATTTGATTCAGCCTATTGAATCAATTTTTTGATTTGATTTTCCTGTCCCATTGGGTGCTTTTTTCAAACATCCTGGTGGGTTTATTTTATAGCCTCTTAACCCCTTTTTATAGCTTCTTCACCCCCCATTTGCCCTCTCCTACTCACACTGGCGCAGTGGTGTAAACAAAATAAACAAACAAAAAAGACTTTTCCTCTCTCTGTTAAATCCTAACTCACGTTCACGGTCTAACACCACCTCTGGCAGGATACACATTTCAAATCTGACATATTGTAATCACAAAATAGAAAATAAAATTATTTTTTTTTACCTTTTGTTGTCTGGTCATTATTCAAATCATTTTGGTCCCAGGCTCTGGGTGTCTTCTGATAGCTCGCTTGCCAGGGTCTTCTGTCCATTTGTTGTCTTCTTCTTTCTCGGTGCTAACCATCCGCCTTCCATCTCTGTCCTCCTCTTCCTTTTCCCTTCTCTCCCCAGGAGGTCTGGCATCTTTCCTTTTTTTCGTCTCCATCCCCAGAGCCACCTTTTCTCAACTACACTTTCATCCAGCTTCTCTCCCTCCTTTCCCACAACCCCAGGGGCCACCATCTCTCCCTTTCTTTTCCCAACTACCCTCCTATCCAGTATCTATCCCCCCACACCATCCTTTGTGTCCAACTTCTCTCCCTTTCTGTTCCTTCCCTCCCTAAATCCCATTGTCCACCATCCTTCTCTTCTGTTTGTAGACCCATTATTTCTTCCCCCCCCCCCGCAGTCCGGCATATGCACGTCTCTTTGAATCCCCCCTTCCCTCCTTCCCTCTGTGTACTTGTACACTAGGGCCCCCCTCCCCTGAAGGCCTGTACCCCCGCTAAAGGCCTGTACCGTCTCACCTGAAAGCCTGCACCCCACCCCTGAAGACCTGCCTGTCCCCCCTGAAGGCCTGCACCACCCGCCCTGGCCTCCTGCTCTTCCATTTACCAAATTCCAGCAGTGGAGCAGCCTGCAGAGAGGATCGCTGGTGCTAGCGATCTTTGCAGGCTGCCATCGGCCTTTGGAGCTGTTTTCCCTCTGCCGCTGTCCCGCCCCTACTCTGATATCACAGGCAGGATCGCGGCAGAGGAAACAACAGCTCTGGAGGCCGATGGCAGCCTGCAAAGATCGCTAGCACCGGTGATCCTCTCTTCAGGCTGCTCTGCTGCTGGAATTAGGTAAATGGATGCTTGGGAGGCCAGGAGGAAAGCCAGACACCACAGCACTTCCCGACTGACCCTCACCCTCTAAAATAGGAGTGGCATCAGCCGGCCAGCAAGAGGCAGCACTGCCGCTCCTGCTTTAGGGGGCGAGGGGGGAGGGTCAGTCACCGAATCAGGAGGCCAAATTTTTTTTAAAATTGATTCGAATCGATTCACCCGCAGTGAATCGGTGAATCGATTCGAATCGTGAATCAGGCAGCACTACCTGGCAAGAGTAGACCGACCTTTCCAAGGACCCCTGCCCCAGAGTCAGGCCAAAGTGGGGAGAAGAGGACAGAACAAACAACATCACAGAGCATCACTGCGAACTGCACTGAAGTATGTGGAGAAGGTCTCAGTAGCAGGTCATGCACCAAGATATGTGTGGTAAAAATATACCTTAAAGAACAACCAGAAAAGGCAGTGAAAATGTACGTTGTCATTGATGAACAAAATAACTAGTCCCTGGCAAGGACTTATTCCCAGAGGCTTTACTTTCCCTGAGAGCTAGGCTGCTTCCACAGAGCATAAGCCTTCTCCTTCTGCAGTCTGGGAGAGAGCAGTGGCCAAATTGCAGAGCACATGGCTAAATGAGAACCTGAGTGTAGCATTATTCTCCCACCAGGTTTTTTTCCCCTTTAGTTCTAATGATCTAACAGAGCTTAGGTTTATTTCTAAGTCTGGAGAACGGTGTCATCTCCACAAGGTGGACACTCCCAGCTTAACTCTGATATGCTGGTAGAGTAAGAAGCTATGTAACAGGCTTGAACTGCATTGAATCCATCTGACTGTAAGTTTGTTTTTGCTTCATTATTAAAGAAACTGTTCAATCAATTCAGAATCTGGCTGGTGACACCAAGATTACAGAATTAAGGGTTGGCTGAATAGGAACCTCTTACATTGGTCAGTATAACTCAGGGGAGTCCTTGCTTTCAGCACAAAAACCTGAGATAAAGACTATACAGGAAGCTGTAGTTGTATAGTATGATTTAGACAGCACACTCAGCATTCAGGTACTGATCAGAAAGTAAGGCTACGACAGCTCAGAACTGTCAGCAAATTTTGGCCGCAAATGTGGCACAATGAGGTTAGGGAATCACTTGGCGATTATAGAAAATTTCTCGGAGTGCTCATTTTAATATTAATGGCAATATCGGAGACTGCTAGATAACTCGGAAAAGACCGTGGTAAGCCGTTTTGATAATCTGCCGCTAAAGGGCTTTGTTACCCAGTGTGCGGCTTCTTCAGTACAGTGAGGGGAAAGGAGGCCAGTCGTTCCCCTCACTGCACCGAGCAGAGCAGAGCGGACCCCTCGGAAACTTTTCTTCGGCGGGAAGCCTCGCCCCTTTCATGCCCAGAGCCGGCCATCTTTCTTCAGCCCTCTAAAGGGCTTTGTTACCCAGCGTGCAGCTTCTTCAGTACAGTGAGGGGAAAGGAGGCCAGTCGTTCCCTTCACTGCACCGAGCAGAGCAGAGCGGACCCCTCGGAAACTTTTCTTCGGCGGGAAGCCCCGCCCCTTTCATGCCCAGAGCCGGCCATCTTTCTTCAGCCCTCTAAAGGGCTTTGTTACCCAGCGTGCAGCTTCTTCAGTACAGTGAGGGGAAAGGAGGCCAGTCGTTCCCTTCACTGCACCGAGCAGAGCAGAGCGGACCCCTCGGAAACTTTTCTTCGGCGGGAAGCCCCGCCCCTTTCATGCCCAGAGCCGGCCATCTTTCTTCAGCCCTCTAAAGGGCTTTGTTACCCAGCGTGCAGCTTCTTCAGCACACTGAGGGGAAAGGAGGCCAGTCGTTCCCTTCACTGCACCGAGCAGAGCAGAGCGGACCCCTCGGAAACTTTTCTTCGGCGGGAAGCCCCGCCCCTTTCATGCCCAGAGCCGGCCATCTTTCTTCAGCCCTCTAAAGGGCTTTGTTACCCAGCGTGCAGCTTCTTCAGTACAGTGAGGGGAAAGGAGGCCAGTCGTTCCCTTCACTGCACCGAGCAGAGCAGAGCGGACCCCTCGGAAACTTTTCTTCGGCGGGAAGCCCCGCCCCTTTCTTGCCCAGAGCCGGCCATCTTTCTTCAGCCCTCTAAAGGGCTTTGTTACCCAGCGTGCAGCTTCTTCAGCACACTGAGGGGAAAGGAGGCCAGTCGTTCCCTTCACTGCACCGAGCAGAGCAGAGCGGACCCCTCGGAAACTTTTCTTCGGCAGGAAGCCCCGCCCCTTTCTTGCCCAGAGCCGGCCATCTTTCTTCAGCCCTCTAAAGGGCTTTGTTACCCAGCGTGCAGCTTCTTCAGCACAGTGAGGGGAAAGGAGGCCAGTCGTTCCCTTCATTGCACCGAGCAGAGCAGAGCGGACCCCTCGGAAACTTTTCTTCGGTGGGAAGCCCCGCCCCTTTCATGCCCAGAGCCGGCCATCTTTCTTCAGCCCTCTAAAGGGCTTTGTTACCCAGTGTGCAGCTTCTTCAGCACAGTGAGGGGAAAGGAGGCCAGTCGTTCCCTTCACTGCACCGAGCAGAGCAGAGCGGACCCCTCGGAAACTTTTCTTCGGCGGGAAGCCCCGCCCCTTTCATGCCCAGAGCCGGCCATATTTCTTCAGCCCTCTAAAGGGCTTTGTTACCCAGCGTGCAGCTTCTTCAGCACAGTGAGGGGAAAGGAGGCCAGTCGTTCCCTTCACTGCACCGAGCAGAGCAGAGCGGACCCCTCGGAAACTTTTCTTCGGCGGGAAGCCCCGCCCCTTTCATGCCCAGAGCCGGCCATCTTTCTTCAGCCCTCTAAAGGGCTTTGTTACCCAGCGTGCAGCTTCTTCAGCACAGTGAGGGGAAAGGAGGCCAGTCGTTCCCTTCACTGCACCGAGCAGAGCAGAGCGGACCCCTCGGAAACTTTTCTTCGGTGGGAAGCCCCGCCCCTTTCATGCCCAGAGCCGGCCATCTTTCTTCAGCCCTCTAAAGGGCTTTGTTACCCAGCGTGCAGCTTCTTCAGCACAGTGAGGGGAAAGGAGGCCAGTCGTTCCCTTCACTGCACCGAGCAGAGCAGAGCGGACCCCTCGGAAACTTTTCTTCGGCGGGAAGCCCCGCCCCTTTCTTGCCCAGAGCCGGCCATCTTTCTTCAGCCCTCTAAAGGGCTTTGTTACCCAGCGTGCAGCTTCTTCAGCACAGTGAGGGGAAAGGAGGCCAGTCGTTCCCTTCACTGCACCGAGCAGAGCAGAGCGGACCCCTCGGAAACTTTTCTTCGGTGGGAAGCCCCGCCCCTTTCATGCCCAGAGCCGGCCATCTTTCTTCAGCCCTCTAAAGGGCTTTGTTACCCAGCGTGCAGCTTCTTCAGCACAGTGAGGGGAAAGGAGGCCAGTCGTTCCCCTCATTGCACCAGGCCGCTCACTCACATCTGTGACCGCCCGAAGACACTCATTACATACCCAGAACATGGCACGTCATCCCCCCATCCATAAGATCACTAGACAACTTGAGAAAAGCCTTGAAAACCTTCTTCTTTGCAAACCCAGCTCCTTGAAGACCCACCTGCAAAAAAAAGCGATTTCACTTCCTAGTATATCTACACTGAAAATGCTGCAATTTAAACCACCCTATGTCCACTAAGTCTGTATTTGTAAGTCTAAATGTTATATCTTTTTTTTATTTATTCAATTTTCTATACTGTTCTCCCAAGGGAACTCAGAATGGTTTACATTAATTTATTCAGGTACTCAAGCATTTTTCCCTGTCTGTCCCGGCGGGCTCACAATCTACCTAATGTACCTGGGGCAATGGGGGGATTAAGTGACTTGCCCAGGGTCACAAGGAGTAGCGTGGGTTTGAACCCACAACCCCAGGATGTTGAAGCTGTAGCTTTAACCACTGCGCCACACGCTCTATACAGTAATTGCTGTAATCTAAACCTTTGTCCATGCTGTAAAGTCTATGTCTCACTAAAATTTGTGCTACCCATAATATGAATGTACTCCTGTAACCCGTTTTGGGCTCCTTTGGGAGGACGGGCGAAATAAATAAATAAAATATTTGCACACTAACCCCGGCTGGAATCAGTTTAGCGAGCACGTTAGGCACATTTTAATTGTGAGGATCTTCCCCTGTGTGTGTGTAAGGGGGGGGGGGGCCCTTGTACTAGAAATACTGCTGATGGTGACAGTGGAAGTATAGTGACAGAGTTGTTTGGGAAAAGACTCAGAAAAGTGACCAATTACAGCCTTCCCCAAATTCACTAACCTAACGTACTAATCTTATTTCCCTGTCTGGCAGGACGCCGAGTGTGCTTGGGAGAGCAGTTGGCCAGGATGGAGCTCTTCATCTTCTTCACCACCTTCATGCAGTGTTTCTCTTTCCATGTTCCTGACAATCAGCCAAGACCTCGAGCCGATCCCTTCTATGCAGTCACATTAAGCCCCTACCCCTACCAGCTCTGCGCTAAACCGAGATAGATCTCCACCGAAGATCAGCTTCTCAGTGATATTCACACCCTCCACATTGATCTAGAAATGTCTGAATCTATATATATAAAATCGGATGTATGTATGTATGTGCCGCGATCACGCAAAAACGGCTTGACCGATTTGACCGAAACTTGGTATGCTGATCCCTCACTACCTGGGCTGATATGTTCTGGGGGTCTCTCGGCCCACAACTCTATGTTGCTTGCTCAAGGGTGGGTTCACCCAACAATTTATATGTTCTTGCTCCTGGAGGTGAAACTAAAAATGTTGTTTATAATCACGTTTTGCGTTAGTTGTATTGTATTCATTTTGTCAAATATTTCACATTATTATTTGAATATTGTACTTTTTATTAAGCTGTAAAACAATAATTTCATTCACCACTATAAAGTATCTTTATTTGAATCCATTTACAGTGTTATTGCTATAATTAAATATCCGTGCAACGCCGGGGCATCAGCTAGTACTAAATATAAATGAACACTTTCCTGCTAGATTTTTTTCTCTAGCTACTTATTGTAATTTTTTTTTTTTTTACCCTGTTGGCTCTAAAGAAATATACTTACATTACAGAAATACTTTAGTATTTACCGGCGAACTTTCTTGTCATATATAATCCACCATGTCTCTTTCGGGATTTTATTGCCTCACGTTAGGTTCTGTCTGCTGCAGGATTATCAACTTAATTCCCCGTCATCGTTTGATGTGGGGGCAGCCAGTTTCCTAGTTTCTATAATCAAGCTTTCTGATGCTTGGCGTGCTAGATTAGAATTACCGGTAAGCCACGAGACTGAAAGTTCAAAGACCAAAATCAATCTGATACTCGGCCGTGACTTGGAGTTAAGTTGACAGTACTACAAGGGGTGTAGAAAAGTTCTCAGCCCAACCAAGAAGAGAATGATATGAATATATGGTTCACTTAATTATCTGAAACAATATCAAAACATAGAATTTTGTTTCTGTAAATTGGCACTTAATGAAATATGATAACACTCTGTCCGGCTACAGTGGCAAAATAATGCTCAGAATTGATTGGTTGGGCTGAGAATTTTTCAGCACCCCCTTCATTGTATTTAACAATCCCTAGAAAGGCACTGAGCTAGAGTTAGAATTTGAGGGGGGAAAAGTCTTTAGAAACCAGAAAAGTAAAGTTAATTTTCATAGTTTATCAAATTAAAGAAGACTCCAGTTTAAACTATTCACAAATCTATGTGGAATAAATAATAATAAAATTAAAATTAAACTCTCCCAAAGGCAAGCTAGGAAAAAACTGCCAAGATTTGTACTAATTGACACCTTGGCCCAGATACCGGCACTGTTAGGAAGGCACCGGTAGGCGTTCTACTGGCACTTAGAGCTCCTTTTACTAAGCCACGTTAGGGCTTTAACGCGCGGAACAGCGTGCGCTGCATTGCCACGCGCACGCTAGACCTTAACGCCAGCATTGAGTTGGCGTTAGTTCTAGAAGCGTATCGCGCTGTAATTTCCTGCATGCGCTAAAAACGCTAGCGCACCTTAGTAAAAGGAGCCCTTCATTGTTTGAATTGGCTATTAATGGTGTGGTAATTGCCCGTGCCGTTCAAAACCAATTAAAAACAAATAATAAGAAAAGAAAAGGTACCACGAAGCGCCTACAAAACACGGTGCCGGAATTGCGTCTATGCAGATGTTTATTGGTGGCGACCAAAAGAGACACGGTTATGGGCAGGATTGATGTTTGGCTCCGATAAGCATGGTTCTGTGTCAAAGGTAGGCACCAAAAAAGCTGGTCTGTAAAGCCCTGGCCTACATTTCCAGTGTCTAACTTTGCTGCAGGGCACCATTCTGATAATGGTGTCATAATCGGAATGACACTTGACCAATGGTGCCGCTTTCAGAATCCGGGCCCTTATGATTTAGTGGGTAAAGAATTTACACATTAATTTTTAGCATAACTATATCTTGCTTTATCAATTATTTTTTTAATGTATTAATTTTTTCATAGGATAACAAAACTAAAGGATACTTTTCCAGACCCACTAGAGTTAGCAAACAAGCAATAAAGCAAATATACAGTACAGTACAGGAAAATACAATTTTAGGTAACAAAACCAACAAACCAGGTAAATTTTACAAAACACACCCCCCTTTTACTAAACCGCGATAGCGGTTATTAATGCAGGGAGCCACGCTGAATGCTCCGTGCTGCTCCTGACGCTCATAGAGTTCCTGGGAGCAGTGCAGAGCGTTCAGCGTGGCTCCCTGCGCTAATAACCGCTATCGCGGTTTAGTAAACGGTGGGGGGGATAATCTCAGTAAAGGAAAAAAATGGAGAAGACTGCAAAGTCAGGAGAAAAGTAATCATGACAATGCACTTAACAGATAAAAACAGAAATGGGACTGGATTTTAAGTTCTTATGCAGTTATATTTTAGTACTTAAAAAAAGAAAAAAAAGTTAAAAATAGGATGCATGTTTAAGCATTGAAATATATACAGATATTTTGCAAGGTAAACTGAATCATAATTTTTGAATCAGCTACATAAAAGCTACATCAAAAAGTGGCCTTAGTGTGTCATTACACAGGTTTTTCCTGTGTGCTAAGGTCATTTACAGCATAGCCTGAAAATGGCCTTTTTTTATAGCCAAGTGCTAATGTTGGCAACATTGTGTAGGCAGCAAGGGCGCAGGCGGTATTCCTGCACAAACCAGTAAAGTAATTGTGCTGATTACCCAGGAAAGGCCACTTTCTGCCCCTTGACATGCTCTCCTCAAAAAAAGAAAAAAAAAATTAAAATAATAGACTCTCTGCTAAACGGAGCTTAAGCAACCAGAACTCTCATGCACCCAGCAAAAAAAAAAAAAAAAAATCTAAGAAATACTGTAATCTCTCTATATAAAATTGGATGTATCTGTGTGTCTAATCCATAATTTTTGGGCTCGCTTAAATGACACTCCCAGTGCCGTTCACTGAATACAAGTCTATCGATACCGGAAGATTGGGATAAATAAATATACGGGCAACGCCGGGTAATCAGCTAGTACAATAAGGGCTCCTTTTACTAAGGTGCGCTAGCTTTTTTAGCGCACGCTAGCTGAAAAATTACCACCTGCTTATAAGGAGGCGGTAGCGGCTAGTGCTTGCGGCATTTTAGCGCACGCTTTTCCGCGTGTTAAGACCCTAACGCACCTTTGTAAAAGAAGCCCTAAATAAAAATGAAAATTAAATCACTTTCTGGTGGAAATTTAACAGGTCCTTTTACTAGCGTATGCTACGTGTTTTAGCGAGCGCTAAATCTAATGTGCACATTATAAGTCTATGGATGCGTTAGCATTTAGTGTGCACTAAAATGGCTAACACACCTTAGTAAAAGAGGGAGTAAGGGTAAACTTGGCAAGGTACGGCACACCTGAGTACGCCCATGCTTTACTTACCACATGTCCGGTAGTTTATGGTATGGGGTATAGCTAGTGTGACCATATGGCTCCAGAAAAAAGGGAACGGATTGAGACATCCGGGTTTTACTTCCATTGAAAGCAACCAAGATGTCTCAATCTGTTCTCCTTACTTCCATTGCTTTCAATGGAAGTAAAACCCGGATGTCTCAATCCGTCCCCTTTTTTCTGGAGCCATATGGTCACACCAGGTATAGCATTAGTTAGGTTTATTTTTAATAGTAACTCTCAAGCAACCAGAAACTACATTTATCTGGCATCTATCAATTCCCTTGGGTGCTGGTTAACTGAGAGTCTACTGTATTTTTTTGTAGCTTGCAGTTAGCACTTGCTAATTTGGAAGTTACCACAGGATGTTTGAGAGCCATTTTAAGCAGCAGTAGGCACAAATTAGCACATAATGCGGCTTAGTAAAAAGGCCCCAAAATATGTTTTGTTGTCATTTTATATATCTTTTAAAATATACTGAAAAATACTATTAATAAAGAGCTGAAAAGCAAAAAATAAAGAAACTCAGTTTTGTTTTGTTTTTTATTTCTGTTGAGGCCCTTTACCTAAAATGTATTCAGCAGTTAGTGTGAATTTCTGGTTCATCTAAGGCAGAGGTAGGGAACTCTAGTCCTCGAGAGCCGTATTCCAGTTGGGTTTTCAGGATTTCCCCAATGAATATTCATGAGATCTATTTGCATGCACCGCTTTCAATGCATATTCATTGGGGAAATCCTGAAAACCCGACTGGAATATGGCTCTCAAGGACCAGAGTTCCCTACCCCTGATCTAAGGGATACGTTTCTTCATTCCATATGTTCCATTCCCACCCCCCACCCCTTTACTTTCTACCTCTGGTCTTGAGTGTTGAGGGTGGAGGGAACTACTATCAGTGGCATAGCGAGGATGAGAGGTGCCTGGGGCGGTGGCACCCCCTCCCTGCCCTCATCTCTGCCCCCCCCCCCCATGCTCCTTCCCTGATCCCCCCTGCCGGGCGCCCCACCTTCCCTTCCCTCATGCCTCTAGTTGTACACTGCCGCGACCAACAAGAACTTCCAAGTTGCTCCTTATGACCCCTGTTGGCTCTCCCTCTGATGTCACTTCCTGTGCGTGGCACCCAGAAGCGACGTCGACAGGAGAGACGATGGCAGTCACGAGGAGCGCATTGAAGTTGTTGCTCTTGGCGGGGAACAGCTAGAGGTACGAGGGATAGGAAAAGGGGTGGGGCGCACGTGGCAAGGGGAGAAGTGGGAAGAGGAGGAGGGGTGCTGGTGCCCCCACCAACATGGCGCCCAAGGTGCACTGCCCCCCCCTCCGCTCCCCCTTTACTAAGCCACTGACTGCTATGTTGTGTTATTTATATACTGGCAGAATAACTTGCCTTCTGGGGAAGCATAAGGCTAATTACTCTGTTTAGAATTCTGGTAGGAGGAGTCAATCCTGCAGAGGACACTGTAGTTATTCTTAACTGGTCTTCCATGGTGTATACAGCAGTGGTATTGTACTTCCAAAAGGACTGGGTTACTCTAGATACAGACACTTCGTGCTTCTCTTATGAATCACATTCCTGTTCATAAGGTCCTTCATCCCTCCATTATACAGTGATACCTTGGAATCCGAACGCCCCAGTACTCATAGTAATATAGTAGATGACAGCAGATAAAGACCCGAATGGTCCATCCAATCTGCCCAACCTGATTCAATTTAAATTTTTTTTAAATTTTTTCTTCTTAGCTATTTCTGGGCAAGAATCCAAAGCTCTACCCGGTACTGTGCTTGGGTTCCCACTGCCGAAATCTCCGTCAAAACCTACTCCAGCCCATCTACACCGTCCCAGCCATTGTAGCCCTCTCCAGCCTATCAACCCCCAAGCGGCCATATACAGACCGTCTGCCCAGTACTGGCCTTAGTTCAATATTTAATATTATTTTCTGATTCTAAATCTTCTGTGTTCATCCCACGCTTTTTTGAACTCCATCACCATTTTCTTCTCCACCACCTCTCTCGGGAGCGCATTCCAGGCATCCATCACCCTCTCCGTAAAGTAGAATTTCCTAACATTGCTCTTGAATCTACCATCCCTCAACCTCAAATTATGCTTTCTGGTTTTACCATTTTCCTTTCTCTGGAAAAGATTTTGTTCTATATTAATATCCTTCAAGTATTTGAACGTCTGAATCATATCCCCCCTGTCCCTCCTTTCCTCTAGGATATACATATTCAGAGCTTCCAGTCTCTCCTCATACGTCTTCTGGCGCAAACCTCCTATCATTTTCGTTGCCCTTCTCGGAACCGCTTCAAGTCTTCTTACGTCCTTCGCCAGATACGGTCTCCAAAACTGAACACAATACTCTAAGTGGGGCCTAACCAATGACCTGTATAGGGGCATCAACACCTTCCTTCTACTGGCTACACCTCTCTTTTTACAGCCCAGCATCCTCCTGGTAGCAGCCACTGCCTTGTCACACTGTTTTTTTTGCCTTTAGATCTTCGGACACTATCACTCCAAGGTCCCTCTCCCCTACTCAAACAACTTGGAATCCGAACGAAAAAATTCAAGCAAATTTTGCCCCAGAATCCGAACGCTGCTTTGGAATCTGAACACCATGCACGCTGTTCGCGTGTGATTGTGCCCTGGAATCTGAACGCCGCTTTGGAATCCAAATGCCCTGCACATTGTTCGTGTGTGTTTATGCATACGTTTCCCCAGCCTTCGGGCCACACATAACATCGTTCAGTTCATTGTCGGAAGCTGTAGTGAAAGCATCTCGTGTGACTTTCACCTTTGTGTAGTGTAGTGAGGAAAATACTGCGCTGTATTATTATTTGTTAATATTTTACCTTAAAATCCAGTGTATTTGTTGATAAAATTTGAGTTTGTGGAACCCATGAACGGATTAGTCCAGCTTCTAATATTTTAAATGGGAAAAATTATCTTGGAACTCAAATGATTTGGAACTCAAACAGGGTTCTGGAAAGGATTAAGTTCGAATTCCAAGGTATCACTGTACTGTCATCATAGAACTTCTGCCTGGCCAATGGTTCTGTTGATGGCTGTTAGTATTCTCCTAGGTCTTTAATATAAGGGCAAGGTTGTATTAAGGATTATGCAAGATGAGTTTAATATGTGTATTGGGGAAAAGCATTAATCGTCACTGAAAACCTTCACTGCAAAATGTTTAAGTACATAGGAGGAGCCTTAGGTGTCTGAGCCAATCAGGGCCCTCCCAGTGCATTCAGGGATGCACCAGGAAGGATAAGGCCTGCCATTTTGACGAGGTGGGCCTGCCGGCAGGAGGGAGTAGACATCCCTTCTATGGTCTTCATTAGAAGGTATGGGGAGGGAATGTCGGGGGGGGGGGGGGGCTGTCGGCAGCAGCGACTGAAGCAGGAGGGAGTGGGCATCCATCCTGCCAATCTTGAAAAACAAAAGTACGGGGGCTTGGGGGAGGCAACATCAGAGGGGCTCAGCAGGTGGGGGGACGGGGACAGGGGTGGCATAAGGGAGACTCGGATGGACGGGGGGGATGGTTGCTTTTTGTTTGGTTGGGTTTTTTTAATGGTTGTTGGGGCCCTTACTGGCAGGGTGGGCTATCATAGCCTTACTTTCTTGTCAGTGCCTGAACCAATCAGCATTCAGGCACTGATAGGAAAGTAAAACTACGACAGCTCAGACCCTGTCGATAAAGTTTGAATGGGAAACAACGCTTTTCTCTGCTGTGCATTACTCTGAGTGCTAATTAGAATACTAATGAACTCCTTGTAAAGCATTAGCATAGGATTCATGGTGACTGCTACTAACAATTGATGGCAACCATGGAGAAACCTTTTGTACATCGAGGCCTAAAATGTCCAAGTGCTGGTTTATGCCATTTTTTGGATGTCTTTCTTTTTTTGGGGGGGAGAGGGGAAATGAGCCCCATGGTCTAAATTTGGTAACACCCAGACTTTTTTGTTAACTGTCATCTTGCTCAGTTCTTTTGTCTCACAGTTTCAGTCTTTTATTCAAGCTGAGCTTGGTGTTTTAGGGGAGTTCAAGTAGTCCAGGGGTGTCCAACCTTTTGGCTTCCCTGGGCCGCATTGGCCAAAAAAAATGGTTCTGGGGCCGCACAAACGCTGCAGCAAGACAGAGGAGGGAGCCAGCAAGACAGTAAACACCCAGGAGCAGCAGAGGAAAACACTGCATCGCCCTCAACCGTGGCCGCACAAAATACTTCACGGGGCCGCAGGTTGGACACCCCTGATGTAGTCTTTTCCAGCCAGCATTTTTTTTATATTTAATTCTGATCCAGCGTAGTCACTGATCCAACAAATTCAGCAGATAACTTTACAGTTCTATAGTATCTGAAGCAGCTTTAGGCTTTGGTCTCCTGGTGCCTAGAGTTTATAGTACAATAAGTTATGTTAGCCAGGAGAAGGAGAGGTCAACCGCTTAAAGTATTCTGCTTCAGTTTCTCTAAAGACAAGGTTTCTGTGACAATTAACCCTGCATGGAAGATGCTGCCTGAATATCTTTTGTCATGCCCACTAAGGTGATCCATTACACTATGGTAAAAATTCAACCTTATGAACATGTCTCCACAAGTCTGAATATGTTCTACCTCATGTAGATAAGACATGGTTAAAGTTTGAAGTAGTTTAGGACAAATAGAGAGCAGAATGGAACAATTCAGCTTGGCCATTTCATTATGGCCCTTTCATCACAGCCAGTTCAATACGGGACGTTTAATCGCGGCTAGCTCATCATGGCCCTTTAAGAGCGGGCTGTTTCAGCATGCTGAGTCAGCCTACAGGCAGCTTGCGAAGAGTCTGACAGATGCTGTCCCTAGCCTACATTGTGCTGAGTCGGCCCCCCACCCAGCTCACCTGAAGATGCTGTCCTCATGCTATCAAATAACCACCATGCCAGCGGGAGGCGAGGAGAGCACTTCTGTCCACAGTGGGAACCTTCAGATAACTTTATTGAAGCACCAGTGGGGGGAGGGGGGAAAAGGGGAGCATTGCTCCCACCTCTTTCAAACCTTGAAGCAATTGGGCCTGAAACGCCAGTAGGGGTCGAGGGGGACAAGTCTTCTTTGATATGCTCCCTCTTTCATCACAATATTTGTCTGATGGAACAGCAACTTCAGCAAGGTAAGTGCTTGCCAGCAATGAAACAGCCACGGTGAAATGGTCGTGCTGAACTGGGTGCGCTGAACCAGCCACGATGAATTGTCCTAGACCCAAAACAGTGCTGATGTATGGCTGCTAGGGAGGGGCACTGAAGAACTGTTCAGTTCACATCTGCCAACCAATGGGGATGTTCTTCGATTGATATAATCGAACACTAACAAGAAGGCTGCTTTGAAAGAGGCAGCTGATCTGGCCATGTTCAAAATCTTGGAAATTTGACAATGTGCAAGAATAGCACATCAGCGAATAGAGTCAGGAATTTGCATATTGATGAAGCTTTATAATGAATATGAGAAGCTAAAAAAGAACCAGCACAGATGCAACAAATGTGATCTGGTGAATCAAGAAGTCTTCAAAGAACATCTTGTCCATCTTTTTGATGTTGTTACCAGTGATGCATTAGTCACATTGAAAATCGAAGACAACAATTTCTAATCATGCAGAGGCAAGTTGTTTTGTCATGCAGCATGGTTGACATTGACTCTGTACTTCCAAAGAAGAAAGAAAGAGAGTGTGAGAAGAAAGATTAAGTTTGCAGCCAAAGTACAGGCAGAAAATGTCATTGTCAGTAGTTCTACACAACCAACTGCTACTTCTCTCCCTCTGACTAGTGGATTACCTGATTCCAAGAATATTGCTGGTTGACTCTATTTGTTCAAATTCAGATGCTGGTTTTGAAGTCACAGAACCCTTTGTTCCAGTTCTTGGTCAAAACAGCCAAAGGTGAACATCCTTGCACATCCTGAAGTTGCTGGAGCATTAGGCTGCGCTAATTTGCCAGACAGGGGTGCCATATTTGTCACTGATGCTGTTGACAAAGCACTTGGCCATGATGTAAATGAAATGACATTGTCAAGAAGCTCACGCCGGTGTTCACAGTGCAAAAAACGTGAAGAGGCTGCCATTCTGAAGGATGAATTGCTTGACAAAAAAACAGAAATTTACATTACTGCTGCACTGGGATGGAAGAAGACTCCTGGATATTACTGGAAGTAAAGAAATGGTAGACAGAACTGTAGTACTTGTCACTGGCAACAGAGAAGAGAGGTTATTTGAAGTTCCAAAAATTGGCTGTGGAGCTGGCAAACAGCAAGCTGAAGCCTATCTCACAATGATGCGTTAAGTCTTCAGAGACAAGTCAAGGGACTCGTGTTTGATATCACTGCAAGTAATACAGGCCTGAAAAACAGTGCATGCATCTTCATTGAATCATTAGTAGGACAAAATTTAGCATGGCTTGCCTGTCGACATCATATGATGGAATTGATATTGTGGTGTTCAAAATATTTCAGCAAAATTGGCCATACTTAGACCAAGATTCATATGAGGTTACTGTGGACGATATGTTTGATGCAGACACATTAGGCCTTTGGAAAGAAATTGCAACTTTCTGCAGAACAGCTTTGAATGAATCACTTCCAAGGGAAGACTACAAGGAGCTTCTTGGTGGCTGCCCAGATGCAGATAAAGCAAAGCCATCAAGCACCCAAGGCCCTTCATCATGCTCGGTATATGGCGAAGGCCATCTACAGTATTAAGATATTTCTGTTCCAGCAGCAGTTCTGTCTTACTGCCAAAGAAATGCAGGGCATCAAAGAACTGGTTCTCTTTGTTAGTCTCATCTACATCAAGTACTGGTGAGAAGCACCTCTTCCTGTAAAAGCACCACTCAACAACTTGTTTCTGCTTTTAGAACTCTAGAAATATCCAAACAAGGCTGTTGCCTATTCACTAGACATCTGTGATGCTTGTCAGAAATTTTGGCTAGTCTGGCCTTTTTTGATGACAGACTGAACAATGAAGTAAAGTCCAACCACAAGTTCGGTGAAACTTCTCGACTGCCCTCCCAAGTCACTCGGCCCCATAGGCTTGGCTTCATCTATAACAAAGAGAACATATCTTCTTTGGTGTTCTTGACACAAATGGATAAGAAAAGATTCAACAATTTCTGGTTAAAGATCCTGGAGAGATGATCTAAACTACCAGTAACTCAAGCAGTCGGCATCATCAATGACAGTAAACGACTTCTATTGAAAGAGCAATTGCTTTAATGCAGCAGTATAATTCAAGTCTCACAAAGAATGAGAAGCAGAAGCAGCTCCCTCCTTCGCCTTGTTGCTCACCATGGAAAGACCTATCTAACTTGCTCCAAAGCCACACTGAAGAATACTGACTAAATGTAGGACTACCATTCAGCATTCACACAAAACAAACATATTGGGCCAGATTCTTGAAATGGTTCCGTTAGGCGCTAATTGTGTGTCAATCATACAATGGCACCATTTAGAGAATCGCGACCACGTTGAAAGTAGGCGCCATAAATGTAGGCTAGGGTTTTACAAGCCTACATTTCTGGTGCTTACTGTTGACGAGAATAGCGTCCGTAGAGGCACCTCACATCAGGCATATAGCACACCTACTTTAGAAGTAGGCGCTTCTATGGGCAGGAGTTGGATGCCATCGTTTGTATGTATTTGCAAGTGTCTACATTTTTTTTAAATTATTTAAAACCAATTAAAGCATAATATGCTTAATTACTGCACTGTTTATCACCAATTAAAACAATTAAGTTAGGCAGCAGTCTATTGCCACCTAACTTATAGGGCACTATAGAGATTTTGGGCCCATGTGTTTACTATGGAATAGTTACTAGTCATCACTGGACATTGAACAATGCATAATAAATCCTTGGGCTAACAAGTCTATTTTTAGCTGTAACATAGTATATACTGTATTTTAACTTCTTTCTATGTGCATTTGCTCACAATTTCTGGTTTAGATGGAAAATTAATAAATTCTGTACTTGCATTTTATGTATTAAATTAAAAATTGTTGAGTGACCTTGAAATGTTCTCCAAAAGTCTTACAGTTTGGCACAATTAACAGTGGCCAGACAGAGACCAAAAATAGTCTGGTGGGCCATCCTAATAGTCATATCTGAAAAATGCCAATTTTTGAAAATGGTCATGTTTGGTACTGGGTTTTTGTGCATCTTCTATAAAATGTCTAAACTCGGATTTAGAAGTCATACCGAAAATGGCCCGCTTTATGTGTCAAACGGAGTATCTTGAATAGAATTCGTTGGTAAACAGGAAGTCAGTGTAAACAAGAAAGAAGAGGTGTAATATGGTTCAATTTCTTAGCTCTACAAAATAATCTGGAAACTGTTCTGTAAAGTTTGAAGTTATTTAATGTAAGAAACGGGCACACCAGCATAGACAGCATTCCAGTTTCCTATTTGTGGGAGGTCATCCTTCCACTGATTCATCGAAATGAACTGTGAATGAAACAGTTAAATGGTAAATGAAGGTTCTGCATAAAAGGCCGCAATTGTTCAAAATAAATGGCGCAAAGTATTTTCTTTTCTTTGCATTTCCTTGCCTTGCTGTCTATAATCAAATCAGCTTCAGTTTTTACCTGTCCTAAAAAATACATATTATAGAGTCAGAGGGAGCTACAATGGAAAAAGAAAAATCGCATACCTTTTAATTGTGTGATTAATCATGATTACAAGTTTTAATCAAAATGCAACCCCCCAAAAAGTACAAATTTAAATTACACAATTAAGGACTCCTTTTGCAAAGCCGCAGTAGTGATTCCCACATGGCAAATGTGTTGCAGCCTATTCAGTACCTATGGGCTGCATCATATTTGCCATGCTGGGACTCAACCCAGCCAGCTGATTAACCATCCCCGTTAACTGTATTCGTGACATCCTGTTTGTTCATCTTGGCTGTTTAGATTGTAAGCTCTTTCGAGCAGGGACTGTTTTTCTTCTTCTCTGTGACTCTTTACAGCGCTGCGTGCGTCTGGTAGCGCTATAGAAATAATTAATACTAGTAGTAGTGTGAAGAGTTTCAGTCTTTGGGAAGCAGAGCTGAGCTTGTGATGTCATAATACCTCATTCCACCAATAAGAGCCAATCTCATCAGTGATGTCACAATGGCTTGATTGTCCTGTACTCCCTCTGCCCTCCAACCCAGTCAACTGATTAACCATTCCCCTTAACTGTATCCATGACATCCGGTTTGTCTGTCTTGGTGGTTTAGATTATAAGCTTTTTCGATCAGGGACTGTTTTTCTTCTTCTTTGTGACTCTGTGCAGCACTGCATGTGTCTGGTAGCGTTATAGAAATAATTAATAGTAGTAGTAGTAGTACATAAATACCTTTCAATTTACTACATAGAAACATGGAACCCAATATCATGGCCATTTCATCGCTACAACTAATCATTTTTATACTGCTACTAGACACAGGGTTTACCTTATTTTTATCCAAGAAACCCCGGACACATGACCCCACCCTGTTCCATCTCCAACCCCGCCCAGTTCAGCCTCCAGCCCCCTCCGTTCTGCTTCCAGCCCTGCCCACACAAAGCCTCCTCTCTTCCTCCAGATGAGCTCCAGCCGCGTCTGGAGGGCCTGGAGCATAGGCGGATGTGTGTGATGTCATCCGTGCATGCTCAGAGGCCCTTCAGACACAGCTGGAGCTTCTCGGAGCTTTCCAAAACCCGGACAAATGTTAGGTTTTGACAAGTCCGTCCGGGAGCCCAGACAATTCTCTATAAAGAGGACATGTCCAGGTTTTCCTAGATGTCTGTTAACCCTAACTAGACATACACAGTTCTAACAATCTAAGTTGTTTGTGAGGATTTATTTTTTGGGGGACCTGGGACAATGGAGCATTAAGTGACTTTCCCAAGGGCATAAGGAGCTTTAGTGAGAATTGAACCCAGTTTGCCATGTCAAATCCCACTGCACTGACCATTAGGCTACTCTTCCACTCAGATTAGTGCTGCTGAATATCCCCTCTAATCGGGTAGGTTAGGAATGAGCCAGCTATGCGTGTGTGTTTAAGGGGGAGGGGATCGCATGAACTTAGCCAGCAATTGGGAAATAGCTGGCTAACTCTCGCTGAACATCGGCAATAGAGAATGACATGGGGAAAAATTTTATCACCATTCCCACCCTGTCCCCGCGAGCTCAGTCCCTGTCCCTGCCCTGAAAACTGTCAGATCCCATCCGCACAAGCCTCGAATAGTTATGATTTTATACTGAACTTATTTTATTAAAGTATAAAAAGAGACTATTCTGTACAATTGTCATTTTATAAACACAAATAATACAGAGCAAGTATCAATAAAAACCATGTCTCCCCTCCCTTTCACAAATATCCCCTCCACTATTGTGAAAACTGAACAAAACAAATTACTACAGAATGCTACATAGAAAAATCAAGGTAAGAGAATACCAGTCACACATGGCAGGAATAGTGTTAGGGGAGAGCAACTAGGGCAACTGCCCCCTGATCAGAGAGAGCCCTAAGCCAGCTGGAAGCTAAAGAAGCACAGCCTGGGCTTTGCCGTCCCCAGTTATGTCTAATACCAGCTCTAGCAGGATTCATATTTCAAACCTGAAATATTCTACCCCCCCCCCCCCCACACACACACACACACATACCAACGGGACCGCAAGCACTTCTAAGTGTAGTGAGTATGTGTAGTGGGGGGAGGGATTCCCCCCCATACCCCCCCAGAGCACAAACGGGAACGGCAGAAGCGGTGGGGCACATTTGTCCTGTGCACAAATGTCACCAAGGGATTGTCGGTGTGCCAAAGTCCTGTGCGCCCCCCTTTTATTAACCCGCAGTAGAGGTTTCTACCTCAGCCCAGAGCACTAATTGCTCTGACGCTCATCAGAATTCTATGAGCATCGAAATAAAAGGTGGAGTTAATTTGGGACATATATACTGGGTTTTGATTTGAGACGATTATTAAAACAAAAATGTGAAAAGAACTTTAAAAGTGTCTAGTTTGTTTATACAAGCTGAAGTACTAAGTATTTGTTTAGGCAAATAATTACTTTTATGAAAGAGGTACTAGTTCAGTTTATTTGCTTATACTGTAGTTCGCTTGTTCCAAAGCGAAGTACAACAAAACATACACAATAAAATCAACATACATACACAAAATTACACAACCCATAAAATACATGAAACATTTGGCAGATTTCAATAAATCTTCTGCACTCTAACAACTTCAGTACAGCAATGTCACATGTTCCTCACTAAGATTACACTATTATTCTGGGCTAGTTTTTTAGCCCGTTACATTAACGGGTGCTAGAATAGATGTGTACACTTAGGCATTTCTTTCTTTCTCTCTGCCCCCTGTCTGTTTTCCCTTCTCCCTTACTTTTACCTCCCCCATGTCCAGCAGCACCCCTTCCCTGCTTCCCCTGTTCAGCAGTAGCCCTTCTCCGTTCATTTTACCTCCCCCCTATCCAGCAGTACCCCTTCTCCCTTACCTGCTCACTGTCCAGCATCCGCTAGGCCGTGCCGCCTCGGGGCTTTTGCTAGGCTGGCCCGCTTCGCATTATCGAAGTGGGCCGGCCTAGCAAATGCCCCGCAGCTGCTACTGCTGCTGGTCCAGGATGAGAAAGAGAGGCATCATCAGAAGTCAGCCGGCGTCGGAGATTGGGGCAGGAATGTTGCTGAGGAAACCGGCGCACACGTCGCAAACCGCTGAAGGCTCCTACTGCGCGTGCGGCGATACAGAGCCACGGATCAGGGATCATGGCCGCATGAAGTTTCAACTGTGCATGTGCGCTAAGGGTTTTATTATAGCGGATACTTCATATGCTAAAGTTAATACTTACCTGAGAGTTGATACTATAAAGTAGAATCCAAAGTCCTGATGTTTTGCTGAAGGAATGTGAGAATCCTATTTAAAGGAATGTAGAATGAAAGGGATCCAAAAGGACAAAGCACAATGGGAAGAGCACAGTCAGTCTCAAAGAATTAGGGAGGCTAACTATGCTCTTTCCATTGAGAAGATGCTCTTTAAAAGCACAAAAGTATGGTCGTAGTTAAAACATCTGGCTGCAAGAGCAACTGCTGTTGTTTTTAAATAAATTTGTTACCACTTGTTTAATTTATGCAAACTAATTAACCTACTCACAATTCTTACTGAAATAATTACATTTAAGAAATATTTTTAAATGTATGCTTGCCTTTGTGCCACTCAAAAAATTCCTTGACAAAACCTTCGCCTTCCGGGCCGCCAAACTAAACCCATGGCTAGCCCAAATGGTCCTCAAGGCCCCCAACTACCTTGACTTTAGAAAATTACTCAAAACCCACCTATTCCAAGACCAGGACCCTTAATACCCCTTCATTAACCTCCACCTCTCCCCTAATGAACCCCCCCTGACTCCCCCCTCTCCCCCTTACTTCTCTTCGCTGTTCACAACTCTGATCAATCTTGTACGGAACCACTTGAAACTCTGTTTAATTAATGTGAACCGCCTAGAACTCATCTGGGTATGGCGGTATACAAAAATAAAGTTATTATTATTATTATTATTTGTTGGCACAGTGGTTAAAGCTACAGCCTCCGCACCCTGCGGTTGTAGGCTCAAACCCACACTGCTCCTTGTGACCCTGGGCAAGTCACTTAATCTCCCCATTGCCCTAGGGTACATTAGATAGATTGTGAGCTCACCAGGACAGACAGGGAAAATGCTTGAGTACCTGAATAAACTCATGTAAACCATTCTGAGCTCTCCTGGGAGAACTGTATAGAAAATTGAATAAATAAATATATGAGTGGAAACCCATTAAGAATTACTTTGACAACAGAACTTTGTAATTATATTTACAAGCACCCTGCCAGCAAGGGTGTTTACATTTTTTTTTTTTTTGACAGAAGAACCGTTATTCTACTTTGTTCTTCATTTGCTTGTCTATCCTTTCCCACAAGGTCTCCCTGACGTCAACAGAGCAGACGGTCCTCCATTGCCCCTGTACAAAATAAATCTGCATGTAATGTGTAAACTGCGGGAAGGGGGAAAACGCGGACCTCACGGATCTTAACTGCATGTCCTTAAAAATCTGAGGTTTTTATTCTTTCTTCTGTTACATAGAGCATTATGGACCCTGTTCGGTTACAAAAGTTAGATAGCTCTAAGTCTAATAGATGTTGGCATTGTCATCTTGAAGCAGGGACTTTAGATCATTTATTGTTCCATTGTCCATTTATTATGGCTTTTTGGACCAAATTAATTGTTTATTAGAAAACCCGGTGGCATATTATTATTTGGCATGTCAATAAGGGCAAAGAGTCAGATATCTTCAAATAATAACAAGCTTTTACTTATAATGACAGGGGTTGCCATACAACAAATTACATGTAATTGGAAAAACTGCAGTAGACTGAACTATAATTTTGGTGGAACTCGTTATGCCATATATATAAAATGGAAAGAGCAATATCTACACAGAAGGGGTATTTAAGGAAGTTTCAAGATGTATGGGAGCCGTTAACAAAATATTGTACTGAATAGATATATTGTTAAATAATAAACTAAAAATTACCCCCTCCCCCAGTATTGAACTTGTAAATTTAAGGGGAAAATGATAAGAATGATAGGGGAAAATTTTATCATATGATACATATGTTTTATATTTTCTATGGAAGGGTGGGGAGGGAGGGAGATAACTACAAAATTCACATGTTAAACCGTGAAGACCGTAGAGGGGGAGGACTAGCAGTCATCCTCAAGGAAGAACTCGAACTTGAATCAGTTGATTCCAAGATAACCAACCAACTAGAAACACTAGCATGCAAAATTAGCAATAAGAACCTAGAAGAGTACCTCTCCTGTATTCTATTTTATGTACCGCCAAAATGCTGGTCAAAGGCCAGAGAAGACTTCTATGAATTCATCCTACACAACTCAATCACTCCGTCTTACAATATTATAGCAGGAGATGCAAACCTACATTTAGAAAACGAGGACAATCCCGACACAAAAGACTTTAAGAACTTCCTATCCTCACTCAACTTCATTCTCCCTTCATCCACACAAACCCATGAAAAAGGCCACCAGCTAGATTTGGTAGCTATGTCCTCAAAAGAAATCCTAAATCCCACTATTTCCATATCAAACGGCATCTGGAACCAAGACATCTGGTCCGACCACTACACCTATTACTTTAATTTAAACTGGAACCAATCAAAAGAAAAAACTCACCCAAGGATAGAAAAAAAAGAACATCTCACAAGGGGCCACATTAACCCAGAGGAATACTGGGCCCACTATGAAGCGCACGAGGAGACAAATGAAGAAGGTGAATTCTGGGAACAGTGGCCAAAAACAAGCACAACTATCCTAGACAAAATAGCTCCTAAACGAAACAGAGCAAACCGCTCAAATAAATACAACAACTGGTTCGACTCCGAACTACTAAAAATGAAACAATCAATACGACGATTAGAGGGGCGTGGCTTAACGCGAGCACGGATGGAGGTGTGATCGTGAAGCTCCTCAACACCCAGGCAACGAAATATAAAAAAAAAATTTTTTCCTTCTGAATAATTATATAAAAAATATATATAAAGGAAGCTGAACAAAAGATACAGAATGAAGTCCTAATTTGCTGTAGTAGAGGTGAGATATGTGCTGACGGGAATCGGAAAGGCAGAGAGCCGTTTGTGTTTTCGGCGGTTACATGAGACTTGCAGCGCTGAGACCGCGAGGTGTATGTGGGTGAATGGCGAGATTGGTGGGGAAATTTTGAGGGAGTTTTGTGTTCCGATCGGATACAAAAGATCCCATAAGGAAAAAAAGAAAAGAAAAAATAGATTGCCCTTCGGCGACGACGCTGAAAGGGGGGATTGATTGAAGAAAACTGAGAGAAAGGAATACCGGCGTTTTCTCTCAGTGATTGAACACCGAGACGCTGAAGACAAGGAAAAAATATCAACTTACTAAATAAACAAAATACTGAATTGAAATTGCTTTTCTCTGACAAAGCTGCGATTGGGCTTGTGTGAGAGGAGACAGAGGAAGGGGTTAACGGAACTTTTGAAAAAAAGCTGAAGCGGCAAGACATCGAGGCAGTTGAGAGACGCTGTGAGTGAACAGAAAACAGTTGCTTCAAGTTTGTCAAAACAAGGGAAGAGAATTAGATGAAGTGTTGCTCTCCTCGGTCAGGGCTGCGATTGGGCTTGTGAGAGGAGAATTAAAAGAAAGGACTACCAAACAATTTTTTTTATTCAGCGCTGAAGCGGGGTGTCATTAAAAAAGAGTGACTGCCAGAGGTAATGAATTAAATCTGTGGAAGAACCCGACAAGTCTGAGAAAAATTTAAGGAAGGAAATGCTGTTGGACTGAATATCCCCCTCTTTCATTGAAATAGTGAAGGGGCTTAAGGGAAAAGAACCATAAAAAAGGATTACTGGTTCTTTTTTTTTTTTTCACATCAATAGAACTGGAAACAAATAACTGACACTTACTTCAAAGAACCTTTTTGCCAATATTAAAGTGATAAAGACACTAAAAAAGGAGTATTTAAGATTGAGACAGATAACTGAGAAAGAGAAAAGGAAAAGGAAAAAAAGGCAAAAAAGGAAAAGAAAATTTCTACTTTAAAAGATAGAACCAAACTTTGGAAGAAAAGGGATTAAAAACATAAGAATACCAAACCTAAAACTAAGAGACTAAATTTAAGAAATAAGAATAACCAAGAAAAAGAAAACAACAATATGGCAAGCAACAGACAAAACAAAAATGAGGCTGGTACATCTGCAAAAAGACAGAAACAAGACCAAATAACACCAAGCAAGATACCACTTCCTATTGAAGAATCAGACATATTAAGCAAAGCAGAAGTCATGGAAGAACTAAAACAAATCAAACAAATGCTTAAGCAAACTATAACTAATATGTCTGAAATGAAAGAAGAAATTTTAAATATTCATAGACAAATGGAAGTTAATAACAAAAGAACAACTGAATTAGAATCAAAAATGGAAGTTATAGAATGTGAATCAAAAAGATGTAAAAACGACAGCCTGGAATTAAACAAATTAAAAGATCAACTGGAAGATTATGAGAATAGAGGAAGAAGGAAAAACATTAAACTATTTGGAATACAAGAAAATTTAGAGGGAAAAAATACTATCCTTTTCCTTGAAAATTTAATTCCAAAAATACTACAATTAGACTTGAAACAACCAATTGAAATAGAAAGGGCGCATAGAATCCCAATTAAAAATTTAGAAAACAAAGACAGACCAAGACCAATAATTTTCAAAATGCTGAGATACCAACAAGCACTAGAAATACTAAATGCTGCAAAAAAAGATAAAAACCTAAATTATAAAGGATCAAGAATATGGTTTTTACCAGACTTTGCCAAAAACACAGCAAATAAAAGAAAGAGACTATTAGACATGAGACCTTTACTAAAAGAAAAAGGATTTAAATATGGTCTATACTATCCAGCGAAAATGAGAGTATCATCAGGAGACAAATCCTTATATTTTGAGGATCCCGAAAAACTAAAAGATTTTCTTTCTAAACCAGAACCTATGATATTTTAACATAAAACATTAAGATGGTTTTGATGTCTCTATGAAGAAATATAAAAATATGAAATATTGAAATATATGAAGAAAAGAAGGAAAATGATTACATATATGTTTAAAATAAATTATATGTTAAAATCATAATACTAAGGAAATATAAATTAAAAATTGTTTAATGGATAATGATACATTAATGAAATGTTATGGAAAAATGATTAAAGATATAAAGGATTGATATAGATAGATAGAAGGGAAATTTATTTGAATATTGAATATTGATTGCCTGGGGAGAGGAGAATATTCGGGTTACATTTCCAATGTGTATCCTTAAGCAACCAATGTATAGGGTGGGAAAGGGAGGGAAAAGGAGAATATTTACTAGAATGATTAAGGGAAAAATAAATAAGGGATTAGATACATTAGGGGTAAATATGTGTGTCGTGAAAAAATTTTTTAGAATTTTAAATATAAAAGAAGAGGGGAAGAAAAATATAATGAAAAGTATTAAAATGTATAATGTCTTTTAAAATATATTCGATTAATGTCAATGGCCTGAATCATGTAATTAAAAAGAAAAAAGTATTAACATTTTTAAAAAAGCAAAATGCGGATATTTACTGTCTGCAAGAGACCCATCTTAATATGAAAGAATCACAGAAATTATCAGGTGGATGGATAAAGGAATGTTATTTTGCTCCAGCAGTGGGTAAAAAAGCAGGGGTTGCAATTCTTATAAATAAAAAATGTAAGGCCAAGATTAAAGTAAAAAGTTCAGATCCACATGGAAGATGGATACATATTGATATAAGTATGGGAAATGATACCCTGACGTTGTTCAATATATATGCCCCTAATTCGAATCAATCAGAATTTTTCAAAAAGCTACAGAATATGTTATTACCACTGGCTGCTTCTAATTTAGTGGTGGCTGGAGATTTTAATGCTGTAATGGATCCATTATTGGATAAAAAACCAGGTAAAAATATTAAATCTTTAGGTCTAGATAATTTGGTTCAATCATGTGATTTGAAAGATATATGGCGTATTCTTCATTTTAATGATCAGGAATATTCATTTTGTTCACAGGTTCATAAATCATTTTCAAGAATTGATTATATTTTTGTCTCGACAAATAAAGTGCAACAGGTGATTAAAGCCTACATTGATCCTATTATTATTTCAGATCATGCGGGAGTATGGATAGAATTACAATTAGATCAATTAGAAAATGATAGACCTCTTTGGAGATTTGATAATGTATTGCTTGTGGACGACAAATTTTTGGAAAATTTTAAAACACAAATTAACGAATTCTTTCAAATAAATTTAGTGGAAGATACATCTATAGAGAATGTATGGGATGCATTTAAAGCAACTATGAGGGGTAATATTATATCATATTCAGCTTTTATTAGGAAACAGATTAAAAAACAATATATAGAATTAGAAAAAGAAATAAAAATATTAGAAGCTAAATTGATAAGTAAATGGGAATATGAAGTTTTACAAGCTCTTTTAAAAACAAAAGGTAAATATAATGAATTAACTTCAAAAATGATAAGAAAAGATTTGTTTTCCAAGCAAACAATGTATTATGGAAATTCCAATAAGGCAGGGAAATTATTGGCAAATTATCTTAAGGTAAAAAAAAGGAGAACTAATATTAATGGAATAAAAGATGATAATGGTATAATAACAAATCAAACAAATATAATATTAAAACAATTTTTAAAATTTTATAAGGACCTATATTCTTCCGAACCTTATTTGGAGAGACAAAAAGATGGAAAAAATTTTTTAGATTTAATTAATGGACCTAAGGTTCCTGATCATATAAAACGGAGTTTAGATGAACCTATATCATTAAAAGAATTAGAAACAGCATTGAGATCTCTTAGAGTTGGATCCGCTCCAGGTGGTGATGGTTATACAGTAGAATTTTATAAAACATTTCAAAATATACTTTCCCCACATTTATTAAATTTATATCAGACACAACTTATAAAAGGTAATATTAAAGGTACTATGGCTGAATCAATAATAATTGTTTTGCCTAAGCCAAATAAAGATCCTACTTTGGTTTCAAATTACAGGCCTATATCTTTGATAAATGTTGATAATAAACTTTTGGCGAAAATTTTGGCTTTGAGATTAGCCAAAGCTCTCCCACATATTATAGATATGCATCAAACGGGTTTCGTTGCTAAAAGACACTCCTCCAATAACTCTAGATTATTATTTCACATGCTAAACTTATAAAAAAAAATGGATGAACCGGCTTTTACAGTTTCATTAGATGCTGAAAAGGCATTTGATAGGGTAGAATGGAATTTTATGTATCAGGCTTTAGAATGGTTTGGTATAGGTTCTGGATTTATACAAATGGTAAAAACTTTGTATAGCTTCCCAATTGCAAGACTAAATATTAATAATAAAATATCTGATGGTTTTCAATTGCAGAGGGGAGTTAGACAAGGCTGTCCTTTATCTCCTTTGTTATTTGATGTTATATTAGAACCCTTATTGTTAGCAATGCAGCAAACGAAGGAGATACAAGGTATCCCATATTCAGATATGGAATATAAAATTTCGGCTTATGCTGATGATATTTTGCTTTATTTGAGAAATCCAGAGTCTACCTTATCTTCTTTATTAGAATTAATTGATAAGTTTGGCAAATTTTCAGGTTATAAAATTAATTGGAATAAAACTGAAATTATACCCTTGAATGTTCATTGTGTAAAAGGATTATTTGATACTTTTCCATTCATATGGAAAGAAGAAGGATTTAAATATCTTGGCATTCAAGTTAAAAATACAATTGAAGATACTGTAAAAGAAAATGAAAAATATATATTAAAAAAAGTTACGGAGTTGTGTGAACAATGGAACCCATTACATATTTCTTGGTGGGGAAGAATTCAAACTATTAAAATGATGATATTACCTGTAGTTTGCTACCAAATGAGTATGATACCTATTTATTTTCAGGGGTCCTTTTATAAAAAGCTTAATAGAATTTTAACAAAATTTCTTTGGCTTGGTAAAACACCTAGAATAGCTTTAGTAACTTTGCAAAAATCAATTAAGGAGGGTGGGGTAAATTTTCCAAATTTCTATAGGTACCATCAAGCCTATATTCTACGTCAGGGTATGTATTGGATCCTCCCAGAACTTATAGATAATGCACCAGATTGGTTATATTTGGAATGGCGCCTTATGTTTCCCCTAAATTTAGTTCATTTACCAAGTATCAATATACCTAAAAGATACAGAGAAAATAAAATAATAATGGATACTTGGAAAACATTGAGATTTATTGATAAATTAACACCCATCCCAATATACAAATCAACTAATCAATCCATATGGATAAACTCCAAGATCAAAATTGGCGGAGCTCAAATCCTTTGGAAGAACTGGATTATTGCAGGCATTAGATCTCTAGATGATATTATTTCAGAAGGTAAACTGCTGGATTTTTCACAATTGCAACATAGATTTGGTCTTAATAAAACACAAAGTTTTAAATGGTTGCAATTGAAGCAGGCCATTCAGGTTGGGTTCCCTGAATGGAAATCATTAAACAATCAATATAGTTTAAAGTTCTTATGCTTTAAAGCAGACTTCCTAGGACATCAAGCCGCATTGTGGTATAAATTAATATCTGGATATTTGAATAAAAAACCAAAAAATGGTCTAAGAGACATTTGGAGCATTGAGATTGGACATCAAATTAATGCATCTCAATGGCCACTAATTTGGTCTTGGAGAATGAGATGTACAGTGTCAGCATCTATGAGACAAACATGGTTCTTTTTATTACATAGAGCTTTTTGGACCCCTACTCGATTGCAAAAACTAGACAGTTCTAAATCTAATAAATGCTGGCACTGTAATCTAAAACCAGGGACATTAGATCATTTATTATATCATTGTCCTTATATTAAAATTTTTTGGAATTCAATTTGGCCACAAATTAATAAATTAATGGAAAATCATATTGCAATATCATATGATACAATTTTATTTGGAACAATGATGAGAAAAAAAAGTCAAATTTCACCAGAAAATAATAAGCTTTTATTAATTATGACAGGGATTGCCATTCAACATATAACTAACAATTGGAAAAATTACAACAACCTAAATTACACATTTTGGTGGAATACAATATGTCATATTTTTAAAATGGAAAGAACAATAGCAATACAAAGGGGGACATATATTAAATTTATAAAAATATGGGGGCCATTGACAAAATACTGTAATGAATAAATAATATGATGTTTCTTCTTCTTTTCTTCTTTTAAGGATTTTTTTTTATGACACATATAGAGGGGGGGTAAGAAAAATCAATGTATATATAGTATGTTATAATATATTATACAAAATGTAACGTATGAATAAATAGTAATAAAAGGGTGGGGGGAGGGAAATGGGACAAAATTTGTTTAGATAATATTGCATTAGATATATAAAAAGTTATTGAATATTTATCAATTGTATTCTAATATGTTGTATACTTTTAAAAAAAAAAAAAAAAAAATTTGAAAATTAAAATATTATATTAAAGTAATGAAAGGGAGGGGGGAGGGTGAGGGGGAAAATCAAATTCAGATATATAATGTATTAGATATAAAAGTGATAATATGTATTTATCAATTGTAGTTTATTATTATGTACACTTTATGTAAAATTAGAAAATAAAAAATAATGGGGAAAAAAAAAATACGACGATTAGAAAGGATCTGGAACAAATCAGGTGAAATATCTGATAGAAACAATTGGAGATCAAACATAAAGGAATATAAACAACTGATAAAAGAAAAAAGGAAAACATTCTACTCATCCAAAATACATATATCCAACACAAGTTCAAAAGGAATCAACACTCATGAATTGTTCAATCTAGTTAAAAATTTATTCGACACCACACGCCACAGTCAATCAACGCACGACATAAAACTTCCATCAGCAGACGATCTAGCACAACACTTCGACTCAAAAATTGTGAACCTAAGGAACAACTGCCCAACAAACAACACAGATGAACAGCAAATAGCCAACATACATGAAAATGAAATACCAGTGGACATGTATTGGAACTCCTTTCAGGACCTAGAATGGAACAACTTCATAAAACTCTACAACAAATATACTAAATCAAACTGCATCCTAGACCCCTGTCCACCCAACATAATGAAAGCAGCCCCATTAGACTTTAAAATCACACTATGGACCCATATGTCCAACAATTTCAAAAACGGAAAATTCCTATCAAAAAATGGTCACATTATAATCACCCCAATCCCAAAAAATCGTAAACTACCCCTAACATCAGCAACCAACTATAGACCAGTAGCATCCATCCCATTTTTCGTAAAAATAATGGAAGGCTTGGTACAAACCCAACTGATGGACTACCTAGATCGATTCTCACTGCTACACGAAACCCAGTCAGGCTTCAGACCTCTGTTTAGTACCGAGACGGTGATTGCAGCAATCTTAGAATACCTACGTAACTTATTCAGCAAGGGCCACAAAGCCTTAGTGATGCAATTCGACATGAGCTCGGCCTTCGACTTGGTGGACCACAAAAAACTACTACAATGTTTAGATTTAATCGGCATCGGAGGCGAAGTGCTAGACTGGTTCCGAGGTTTCTTTACGACCCGCACCTATCAAGTTCGCTTCAATGGCAATCTCTCTAGAACATGGAGAAACCCATCAGGCGTGCCACAGGGGTCCCCACTATCCCCACTACTCTTCAACGTCTATATAGCTTCACTAGGTACGCAGCTAACCCAGCGAGGCATAAAAGTATTCAGCTATGCAGACGACTTCACAATCATAATCCCGTTCACTGCATCTCCCTCCGAAATCACCCCCACAGCAACTGAAGCACTAAACACGATGGAACAATGGACCACAGATTTCAAACTAAAGCTCAATTCAAATAAAACTAAATTCTTCATAGCCTCGCCTCACGCACATAATACGACAATATCATTACACATTAACAATCTAAACTACCCCATTCAACCAAAGATGAAGATTCTAGGAGTAACACTAGACCAAGGACTAACCATGAAAGACCACATAGACTCCCTAATCAAAAGAGGGTTTTTCACTCTCTGGAAACTTAGGTCCATTAAGGCGTACTTCCACACTTCAGCTTTCAGAATTCTAGTACAATCCCTAATATTAAACCACCTGGACTACTGCAACATCACCCATCTGACAATCCCCCAGAAGCAAATGCAAAGACTACAACTAATACAAAATGCAGCAGTCAGGATGATTTTTGGACTGAAGAAGACCGATCACATAACCCCTTCCTACCGACTCCTACACTGGCTGCCGATGGAGGCACTCACGAAGTTCAAGCTAGGATGTCTCTGCTTCAAAGTATTAAACGGTCTAGCCCCAAAATACATTACAGACCTCTTCTCATTCCCAACCAACAGACATGAAAGAAAAACACACAAGAAATTTGTCTCCCCACCGGCTAGAGGGTGCAAATATAAGAGACACCATCAACAACGGCTATCGTATCAAGCAGCCATATGGGGTAAAGACCTAGAAAAACTAATTGCACACACAAACAACTATGAAGAATTCAGGAAACACCTAAAAACTTACCTATTCTTGAAATACCTAGGTAATGAACCGGAACATCAACCCCCCTCGTAACATCATCACATACCTGTACTTATAAACTGTTAACCTCAACCCCTAATCACTAACCATGAACACTCTATTCAATTTACGGAATATTTCTACTTCTGTGTAAGCAGCTTGGCACTTCTTGGCCTGCAACACACATACTGTCGTAAACATTATTAATGTTATCAGATGCACACTGCTATACTCTTTAATTCGTTGTATGTACAGTTTCTCATTATTGTATTTACTGTCTCTCGTTTTGTAAACCGCCTAGAAGTCGCAAGATTGCTGGCGGTATATAAGAATAAAGTTATTATTATTATTATTATTATAAGTTATATGATTTGGATTATTGCTGATTATTAAGTGTATTATTTAATGTTAAAATGTTTTAACTCACTGTCACGCTTATTGTAAGTTTTAAAATGAATAAAGATTTTATATATATAAAAAAAAATCTGAGGTTCGTGCCACTTTTAGTTTGAGCATAGGTTATGGCTCTGACAGATCCTAATGCTTTTCCCTCCCTGTGCTCAGACCTCAGGACAAAAGTTTTGTCACTTTTAGTCTCAGCATAGGGAGGGAAAAGCATTAGGATCCGTCAGAGCTAACTTGTCATAAAGGTCTGTCAGAGCCATAACCTATGCTGAGACTAAAAGTGGCACAGACCTCAGATTTTTAAGGACGTGCAGTTAAGATCCGTGAGGTCCGCGTTTTACCCCTTCCCGTCAACTGCTTTGATTGTAACCACAGAGAGGCAGTAAATCAGTTCTCATCCTCTTTCCCTTTCCTATTAGTTACTGAATGACTCGCCCTCGTGATACACTGGACGATCCTGTCAGAGAAGACATTCGACAGCCGTGAAATCTGGACTGGAAAACCCTCCCCTTCACTCTGGCTTGGGGGTATTACGTGTTGCTCCTTCCGGAATCTCACCTAATAGTATTTAAACGCAAAGAGTGGCGGAAAAACGAGTCAGCCTGCAGGAAACAAGGAATGGAGAAAGACAGCAATCTGGGCAGAGAGCAGTAGAACCCCCCCCCCCCCACACACACACACACACACAAACAAACAAACACTGGAGAAAAGTACGAATCAAGAGGAGAAAGTGAGAAAAACAAATTGATACAGAGAGAGATTCAGAAGGAAACAGAGGAAAGAGACAAAAGAGGTCCAGTGCGCATGGAGCTGCTGTCAGTGCCCCGGTCCCTGCTGTCCTGCTGTAGCAATGTCACCTTCCTGGGCCTCTTCCTCACCGTCTTTGTCCTGCTTTTGGACTTCTTGAAGCGCAGGAAGACCTGGAACCGCTACCCTCCCGGACCCTCGTCGATTCCCTTCCTAGGAAGCATGCTTCAGATGGATTTTCGCCAGCCCCAAGTCTCGTTTACCCAGGTAAGGGTGCAAAGAAGGGAAACATTTTTCAGTGCACAGGTCCGTTTGGGCCTGTCGCACAAAGATAGCAAATATTGGCCCAGGCAGAAAATGGCGAAACTGGGCCACTTCTGCAGCGTTCAGTCAAAAGGTTCAGATTTATTATATTTGAACAGGGTTTTGTGAATGCACTGGAGTGATTAAGGTTCACTATGTTCCATCAGTTTAATAAAACCAAGTCTGCCATTAATTATTGGCATGAGTGAATGTATTGGCATCAGTAACCATTTTCTACTTCTCTCTCCCCCCCCCCCCCACCCCCCCCACCCCCGGTTGAAAGCATAGAGGTCATTATTCAGCTGATAGTGGTCAGGGTTTTTGGGCCATTGCTGGCAGTATTCCCAGATATTCAAAGCCTGGTAACACTTATCTGGTGATGTGCAATATTTAGAGCTTAATCGGATAAGTTAAACCAGATAAATAACCAGCCCTGTTTATCCAGTTAACATGTAAATGGATAAGTGACAACTCCACCCCTGACTTCCCATGTTTTACGATAGGCGTTAACCGGTTATATTTGGCAGTACTGTCTTTATAAATGCTGCTGAATATAGCCTGTTATCCCCGGACAAGTGATTTAAATGGCCAAGGGTCTCTCCTGGCTGTTTAAATTGCTTTGTTATTAACCCCATACTTTTCATCTGCACATCTTTCTGCACACTGCTTCACTCTCCAAAAACAGTTTTCTATTGCTAGAAGTAAAAGCTGGATCTTTCGGATCTTCTGGATTCAGTTTACTGTATATCACCTTAAATCGGGTCTACAGAAGATCCAGCTTTTACTTATGCAGTATCAGGCAACTGAACATTTGAATGCATCAGTCAAGCTTACCTTGCCCAGGACCCCCTCCTCTAAGAATCAACCTGCTGTTCAAAGGCAGCCTGAGGCAGGGATGGTGAGGGACACAGAAGTCCAGAAGGCTGAGCTGAGCTTTTTTTTTTTATAAATTCATGTCAGATTCACCAGTTCTGGGGGAAAGTTCTGGGGGATCTAGCTTATCTCCAGTCCCTCGACTGAAGCTGGAAAACAATTCTGTCGTTGATCATTCTTCCCTTGGTTTTCAAGGGATATCCACCTTTTTCCCTAGGTGGCATGTTTCTGTTCTCATCTATGTTTTAGCTGTACCCTTCTCCTCCACTACTAATTTCAGACTTCATTCCGTTCGTCTAGCTGCCTGATAACCCACCTTTTTTATATAGCCTTCAATCCATAATAGAGAATGACATGGGGAAAAATTTATCACCATTCCAGCCCCGTCCCCACGAGCTCAGTCCCCATTCCTGCCCCATCCCCATGAGCTCAGTCCCTGTCCCTGCCCTGAAAACTGTCAGATCCCACCCACACAAGCCTCGAATAGTTATGATTTTATACTGAACTTATTTTATTAAAGTATATAAAGAGACTATTCTGTAAAATTGTCATTTTATAAACACAAATAATACAGAGCAAGGATCAACAAAGCCCCTGTCTCCTCTCCCTTTCACAAATATCCCCTCCACTATTGTGAAAACTGAACAAACCAAATTACTACAGAATGCTACATAGAAAAATCAAGCTAACAGAATACTTCAGTCACACATGGCAGGAATAGTGTTAGGGGAGAGCAACTGCCTCCTGGTCAGAGAGAGAGCCCTAAGCCAGCTGGAAGCTAAAGAAGCACAGCCTGGGCTTTGCTGTCCCCAGTTATGTCTAATACCAGCTCTAGCAGGATACATATTTCAAATCTGAAATATTCTAATCACAATATATAAAATAATTTATATATTGTGATTAGAATATTTTATTATTGAATTCAATTGATAAGTTTAAAACGGAAATAAAAACATTTCTCTTTACAGATGCTTATCACAATAGATAATTGCTCTTAGGCCCTGAGAGTATTCTGCAAGACATGGAAAGCTTTCTGAATTGTGTATTCCCTTCCTCCTTTTCTACAATTGTATTTCACTTTTACCTCATATATGTGAACTTTTTTATTTTGGAATATGATTTTAGATTGTGAGCCACCCAGACGGTTCTTACCCTTGGTGCAGGATAGAAAGATTTCAATAAACTTGGAAACTGTTATACAGACCCCAGTCTATTTTGCTTTCCTATATAAAAATTCCAGAGACAGCACCCACACAAAATACATCTAGCAATTAACTACTGTTGCACCTGGGTTCAGAATAAACGTCATTTTATCCGGATCAGTGTTCGCAATCCAGTCAGATTTTCAGGATATTCATAATGAATGAATATGCATGTAACCCTGGTCTCACTCACACAGTCTTGGGGCACCAGCTAGCTCTTTGGGTCACGAAAGTTCTGGTTTTGTGCTGGGCATAGGCTGGGGCTGAATTCACTCCAGTAGGCTGAAGGATAACTTCCCCGGGGTTCAGTCACCCCACACAGTCTTTCACTTAATAGGATAAAATCAAGCTGAGACTGATGGATAATTGATAACTTGAATTGTACTGAAAGTCAACTTTTTATAACTAGGTCTATACAGTATAGAAATTGGACAAAATGTCCATTTAAAAGTCAGGTCAGATATCACTGTGCAACAGAGGTTTGGGGGCATGAATTGTAGTAGGTGTTCTATAGTGATTTGGGGTCACTGAATTCAAAACTGACCTTAATTTTTCAGTATAACCCTCTGATTTTTGGCAAAAGAGCATTATAATGCAAAAAACATTTTTGCTATATTTTCTAATGCTTGGAGTAAATGTTATAACAATCTCTGAAATATTTAAACAGTTTGCCTTGATCAAAGTACATGTATAGCATTGAAGAATGTAATCGAAAATTTTCTGGGGAATAGGAAGGCACCAGACTATGTCCAAATGGTGGAGACAATGCTTAAAGCATTCTGTGATCTCAAATGCAACATGTCACTGAAACTTCATTTTCTCCACTCGCAACTGGATTTTTCCCCCCGATAATCTTGGCAGCGTTAGTGATGAGCACGGGGAAAGGTTTCGCCAGGACATTGCTACAATGGAGAAACACTATCAGGGCAGATGGAATTCATCAATGCCGGATGACTATTGTTGGACATTAGAGAGGCTCCTAATCTCGTTTATAACCGCACTTCAACAGCAAAACGATTCTAGAAAATAATATTTATAGGAACTCTTAAATTGGCGCATGACTTCTCATGTTATAAATATTTGCGATTTGCTCAAAAACTGTACATGATAGGAGACAACTGAGGCTATTTTTATACACAGGAGGTCAAATTTTATCAAGAAAACCTCATTTTCTTCTTGCCCCCCCCAAAAAAGCTAAAAATATGTTGTGCAGTGTATTCTATCACAGTCTTTTCATTTCATTTCATATCATTGAAACAAAAAGTGTAAAGAAAAGTGTGGAATAACTTTTAGGATTCATAGTAACATAATAAATGACGGCAGATAAAGACCTGAGTGGTCCATCCAGTCTGCCCAAACATACATGCTCCATAAATTAATCATTTAGTTTAAATAGTCCTTTTTCATAGATATTTCTGGGCCAGAAACCCAGAGCTCTGCTCAGTAGTGTACTTAGGTTCCATCTACTGGAGTCTCCATCAAAGCTCACTCTAGTCCATCTTAACCATCCCAGCCATCGAAGCCCTCCCCAGCCCATCCTCAACTTAATGTCCATATATGGGTCATAGACCGTGCAAGCCTGCCCAGTGCTGGCCTTAGTTCAATATTTAATATTATTTTCTAATTAGAGATCCTCTGTGTTCATCCCACACTTGTTTGAACTCTGTCACCGTTTTCTTCTCCACCACCTCCCTTGGAAGCGCATTCCATGCATCAATCACCCTCTCCTTAAAGAAGAATTTCCTAACATTACTCTTGAATCTACCACCCCTCAACCTCAAATTATGCCCTCTGGTTTTACCATTTTCCTTTATCTGGAATAGATTTTGTTCTACATTAATACCTTTCAAGTATTTGAATGTCTGAATCATATCTCCCCTGTCCCTCCTTTCCTCTAAGGTATACATATTCAGGGCTTCCAGTCTCTCCTCATACGTCTTCTGGTGCAAACCTCCTACCATTTTTGTCGCATTCCTCTGGACTGCTTCAAATCTTTTTAGGTCCTTTGCCAGATACGGTCTTCAAAATTGAACACAATACTCCAAGTGGGGCCTCACCATTGACCTGTACAGGGGCATCAACACCTTCTTTCTTCTACTGGTCACAGCTCTCTCTAAACAGCCTAGCATCCTTCTGGCAACAGCCACTGCCTTGCCACACTGTTTATTCATATTAGATCTTCAGACACTATCACCCCAAGGTCCCTCTCCCCATCCGTGCATATCAGCCTCTCACCTTCCATCATATACGGCTCCTTCCTATTTCTAATCCCCAAATGCATTACTCTGGACTTCTTTGCATTGAATTTTAGTTGCCAGATATTAGACCATTCCTCTAACTTTACAGATCCTTTTTCATGTTTTTCACTCCTTCTTTGGTGTCTACTCTGTTACAAATCTTGGCAAACTTTTCCTTCTAACCCTTCGGCAATGTCGCTCACAAACATATTGAACAGTATCGGCCCCAGCCCCAATCCCTGAGGGACTCCACTACTCACCTTTCCCTCCTCTGATCGAATTCCATTAACCACCACCCTCTGACGTCTTGTCCGTCAACCAGTTTCTAATCCAGTTCACCACTTTGGGTCCTAACTTCAGCCTGTCAAGTTTGTTCAAGAGCCTTCTATGAGGACCCGTGTCAAAGGCTTTGCTGAAATCTAAATAAATTACATCTAGCATATATCTTGATCCAATTCTCTGGTCACCCAATCAAAAAATTGAATCGAATTCGTCTGGCACGATTTACCTTTAGTAAAACCATGTTGCCTTGGATCCTGTAACCCATTCAATTCTAGGAATTTCACTATCCTTTCTTTTAGCAACGCTTCCATTATTTTTCCAATAACCGAAGTGAGGCTTACCGGCCTGTAGTTTCCCGCTTCATCTTTGCAATCACTTTTGTGAATAGCATCCACATCCGCTCTTCTCCAAACCCCAGGCTCCACAACAGTCTCTTCTTGGTTAGGCTGATAACTTTTCAGCAGCCCCTCATGAGAGCATTGCAAAAAGTGCGTTTAAAATGTAAATGCCACTGTTTATACATATGGATGTGATACGATGGCACCTTAAGCATTTGAGATCATGCTGTGATTTTAATATTTACAGTATATGTCCTAGCTCCATCATTAGGAATGTGGGTTGTGTGTTACAGAACTAAGAAGTGCTGGGTTTATACTGAGATTTTATCTCATCCTGCAAAGACTCCAGACTTCACTCCATTATAGAAGAATTAATTAAATGAAACTATTGGAACGTTTTATTTTTTTGTTAATATCTTTTATAGCTAATTTAAAGGGGTGTATCCTGTCTGAGGGGAGAGTGGGCTTTTGTACCCATGCAGTTGCTAATCTATAATGAAATGAAGCAGTAAAGAAGTTGAAAACCTGCCACAGTTTCAGCTCCTGAAGACGCTGTAATAGCAAAACATGGTGCTATGTCGGGCTAGCTGGACACAGTCTGCATTGGAGTGAGAAGTCATTATAACAGCTTTGTCTAAGAATCAATATATGCTGTTGGAACATTGGAGAATACTGGAGAAATGAAATAATACACACAGACTACAATGTGGAACAGCTTTATTTTCATCAGAAAGCTCCAGGTTTTCTTCCACTGTATTGTGGGATAATACAGATTTTAGTAACTGGAAGTACAATATGGATTCGTTGTATGTTTAATGTATAATATAGTGTTAAGATTTGTGTTATTTAATAAAAATAAATTAAACTCCAAGGCACTCCACTTGTATAAGTATTAAAGGAAGAGATAATAATATCACATAAGCTTCCAATACATACGGTTGTAAACCATATACATATACACCTCTTTCATTTCCAAAATTACCAACTCATTCGATCCTCAGCGAGGCCACCTCCCCACTCAGCATACACTCATGGTGGGCGGCTTTATGCCTCAACTTGTCACTGGATCTTTCTTATAATTTTACTTTTTTTTGTCTTTTTATTTAAAAGACATTTTCTTTTACTTATTACTTTTTAAATATCTATTAAGGATAATTTACTTAGCTTTATAGCTCAGCTTCTGGTCGCTATTCACAGAACGGGGGGATAACCAACATGTTTCACCCATGTGATTTACCACGGTTTCCTCAAGGCTATCACTCCCCATAGTTCTCACTCCATCCCGAACAGACCAGTTCACTCTCCAGAGATCTCTGGAGAGTGAACTGGTCTGTTCGGGATGGAGTGAGAAGGATCCAGTGACAAGTTGAGGCATAAAGCCGCCCACCATGAGTGTATGCTGAGTGGGGAGGTGGCCTCGCTGAGGATCGAATGAGTTGGTAATTTTGGAAATGAAAGAGGAGTATATGTATATGGTTTACAATCGTATGTATTGGAAGCTTATTTAATAAAAATAAAGCATATTTAAATTTAAAAAACCTGTCTAGTTATATGTATCAACTACTTTTTGAGATAGGTAATTTGGTTAATTGTACCCTGCTTTGTAGTGTTAATTTAAAGGTGAGGTAGGTGATGTAATGGGTATGATGTGAGATCTGAAATGGGATGGTAGGAACATGACCAAATAGTGAGTCTGCACACAGACGAACACGATAAAGAGTTGAGGTTTTGCACAATCAATACTCAGAAGCAACACTGAATGTAAATAGACTGTGAAATGTTTATTTTCCTTTTCTATAAAGATTAACTATGTATCTTAGCTATTAAAGGCAAGCTTTGGTTAACTTCACCCTGGCTCTTGGCGTGTGCTAGTGTTCCCCGCCAATGAGGATCCATTTCTGCAACTATATCACCCCATATATTGGCTGTCACTTACCCAACACTTATATCTAGGCCAAGTGCTGTTAATATATAAGTACAGTACTCCCCTGAAATTCGCGGGGTTCTGTTCTAGGAACCCCTGCGATTTTCGAAAAAACATCTGTCAAAAGGCAGGGGAGGCAGGAGAGGGCTGTTGGAGCGCCAGCGGGTGAAGAAAATCACTCGTGGTCTGCTCCGACCGCCTCTTCCTATAGTAAAGTCAGGCTACACCAATCAGGAGCTGCTTTGACACGCAGCTCCTGATTGGTGCAGCCCGAATTTACTACAGGAAGAGGCGGTCGGAGCAGACCGCGAATGAGCGAGTCCGCGATTCGCAAACCACAAATTTGCGGGGGAACACTGTACTCTATATTCTTGAAACTGTTTCATGGTAGTCCTATTATTTTCAATTTGCTGATTTTAAGTTTACCTCACTCATTCTATTTGTTATACGTAGTTGACCTTTTACTACTGTTATACTGTTAACAAAATTATAAGTTTTATGTTGAATTGTACTTGCTGTACACCACCTTGGGTGAATATCTTCATAAAGGTGGCTAATAGTTTCAAATAAATAAATAAATATAGTCTTTATTTCTTATATAGAGATATTAATGCAATTATAAATCTCGTAGCATAATTCTGGAGCTATCTAGTAATAGACTGAATACTTGGTCTTAAACTTAAGGCTATTTTTGTCTTAAAACTCTGTACTCTTTATCTTCTTAATGAATGAAAATGTTTCCCTGTCCAGGAACATTTTCCTAAACAGTGCTGGGCTACCACAAGCAGTGGTATAGCGAGGATAAGGGGCACCCAGGGCAGTGGTGCCCCTGCGCCCTCCTCTCTCTGCCCCCTCCTGCTCCTTCCACAATCCACACACACACACCCTCCCTGCTACACTCGCACCCTCTCTTCCCACCCCCCGTACCTCTTTAAATCTTTGCCAATGTGAGCAGCTTCTCCGGCCTGCTGCTCGCGATGGCATTGGCTTTCCCTCTGATGTCACTTCCTGGCCCCGCAACCTGGAAGTGATTTCAGAGGGAGCAGCAGACCAGAGTAGTATCTCACACTGGTGAAGATTTAAAGAGGTACAGGAAGGCGAGGAAAAGAGGGCATGAGCATGGTGGGGAGCAGAGACATGCCAGTGCCCGGGGCAGTTCCTCCCCCCCTTACTTACACCACTGGCTATATGCAGGACATAGCAAGGAGGAAGAAACAGCAAGAGAGAGAGGGGGACGGAACCAACCCACATAACATGGGGGCAGAAGGAGGCTCCGACGAGAGAGCCCAAGAACAGCAACAAAAAACAAAATAAGGATTATTATTAAATGCTGGGGAAAAGAAATTGAGGAAAGGAATAAGCCTGAAGGAGGTAGAAGGTCACATACTGAGAAAGACCTCAGGTCTAGGAACAAGTCCAACCTGGAACCTTTACAAGGTGTTTTTTTAATCTATATAACTGTTAGCTCCAGCTGCGAGGTCACAGTCAAATGCAATGTACAATATGGGTGAGGAAAGTTCAATCTCAGAGCAGAGTGGACATAGAAGCATAGCGAGGTTTTGATGTGGTGTGAAGTTGAAGGGCTGATCCACATAGGCGTCATTTTATTCAAAATCCATTTGAGGGAACGGCCGTTCCCCTTGCACCTCGCCTAGCCATGTCTCTGCTTGGGAACCTGAGTATATATATGCATGGGAACAGGCTTGGGCCAGGTTCTTTACAAATTAGTGAGTCCTCAGACTATACCCCAGTCACCACCTTAAAAATACAGAAGAACTTATGTAGTCCACAGTGGGTGCCAACCAAATAAGTACAGTGGTACCTTGGATTACGAGCATAATCCGTTCCAGGAGCATGCTTGTAATCCAAAATGCTCGTTTATCAAAGCGAGTTTCCCCATAGGAAATAATGGAAACTCACTTTGATACGTTCCCACCCCCCGAGGCCAGCGGCGCTGCTCTTTCCCCCCCCCCCCCGAGAACCGGCATTGCTCCCCCCGAAGGCTCCCTCTGCGATTCGGCATCCTCCCCCCGCGATTGGGCATCCCCCCCCTGCCGTGATCGGGCACCTCCCCCCCCCCCCCCGGCCACTTCTTACTTTCATCTGGGCCTGGGCACCGGCATGTCCTGTGCGTTGGTGCTGGTGCCCGAAGATCGGACTCCTCTTCTTGCTGGGCCTTGAGCATCTGCACATGCTCAAGGCCTGCGAGTTCACACTCTCTCCGAGATTCTCGGAGATCTCGGAGAGAACGTGAACTCGCAGGCGAAGCTTGAAGAGTGGTCTGAAATTTGGCAGCTAATATTTAATGCTAAGAAATACAAGGTCATGCATTTGGGCTGTAAAAGAGAGGGAACGGTACAGATTAGGGAGTGAAGAGCTTATGTGCATGACAGAAGAGCGGGATTTGGGTATGATTGTATGTGATGACCTTAAGGTGGCCAAACAGGTTGAAAAGGTGACAGCGAAAGCTAGAAGGATGCTAGGTTGCATAAGGAGAGGTATGACTAGTAGGAAAAAGGAGGTATTGATGCCCCTGTATAAGACTTTGGTGAGACTTCATGTAGGATAATGTGTACAATTCTGGAGGCCGCACCTTCAAAAAGATATGAAAAGGATGGAGTCAGTCCAGAAGAAAGTCTGTGTGATAAGGCGATGGGGACAGACTTAAAGATCTCAATCTGTATCCTTTGGAGGAAAGGCGGAAGAGGGGAGATATAGAGATGTTTAAATACCTACGTAATGTAAATGCGCATGAGTTGAGTCTCTTTCATTTGAAAGGAAACTCTGCAATGAGAGCACATAGGATGAAGTTAAGTGGTGATAGGGTCCGGAGCAGTCTCATAGAAGAGGTGGTAGAGACAGAGACTGTGTCTGAATTCAAAAGGGCCTGGGATAGGCACGTGGGATCTCTCGGAGAGAGAAAGAGATAATGGTTACTGAGGATGGGCAGACTAGATGGGCCATTTGGCCTTTATCTGCCATCATGTTTCTATGTAGAATCAATATTAGAATTTATTTTGAATGTTTAATACCAAATTTGAACAAGCAGGTCAAGGCATTTTACAAAATTGATAGTTTGTGTAAGCTTGAAATCTTTTGGTATAGCCCTCAGAGCTTTCATGTATTCATACTGTGCTCGTTTACATGAAAAAGGTTGGAGACCATTGCTCTAAACTGAGCGGAAGTTCCCCAAGAGCATTTCTGTCAGTGTGTGTGGAAGGGGGGAGGGGGCTTCAATATTGCTTTATCATTCTCTAGGGATAGGCATAGGGTTACCATATTTGTGAAGAAAAAACAGAGGACACCTGCCCCCGCTCCCTCTCACACCCCAACCCCTTCTATACCTCACCTCTTGCCACACCCATACCCTGCCCTACCAGCCCACCTTTCAAATCCACTGCACCCCTTTACCTGCATAGAATGTATACAGTGCTGTGTATGTCTAATAACGCTATAGAGATTATTATTAGTAGTAGAATCAGTCCCAGCTCCATCCCTATATCTTCTTCTTTCCCTTGCCTCTCTTGCTTTGTCACCATATTCCACCCCTGTCCAGCTTCTCTTTTTTTCTTTACCCTTTCTCCTGTACCCCACTCCAGGACCAATATCTCTCTCTTGTCCTCTCCCCATGGTACTGCATCTCTCTCTCCCTCCCTGAATCTACCATCTTTCTCAATCTTCCTCCGCCCCCCATCCCAGTATCTGCCTCTCTCTCTCTCTCTTTCTCCCTCTTCATCTTCTAGTCCCCAAAAGCTCCCTATGGAAGCATTTCTCCCTATGGAAGCATCTAGCCATGGGTGCTTCTGTCTCTCTCTTCCCCCCTTCCAACTCCCATCCCCCACAGGTGCTTCTCTGTCTGTTTCTCTCTCCTTCCAACCCCAGCCCCCTCGCTCTGCAGGTGCTTCTCTGTCTGTCTCTCCTACCCCCCCCCCCCCCCCCATGGGTGCTTTTCTTTCTGTCTCTCTCTCCTTCCAAATCTCCCAGCAGAATCCACATAACCTCTCTCTCCACCTCTCAACTCCCCCACCTATTTCCTCCCTGGCCACTGCATGGAATTTTCGGGGAGCTGGTAACTGCAACAACAAGATGATTCTGCTCCTGTCAGCCAGCCACAGAAGTCACTTCTCTTCAGCACCATCATGTTCCCATGTAGGCGGGACCTGTAGAGAAGCAATTTTCAGGGCAGGTCGACGGCATCAGGTTCACCTCGTTGCCGCTGCCTGGCTGCCCGAAGATTCAATGCAGCAGCCAGGGAGGAGGTAGGTGGGGGAGTCGGAGCAGCCGGCTAAACCCAGACAGATTCCCCCAAACTAAAAAAAAACCATCCAGACATCCGAACAGTCCTCTAAACATAGGACATGTCTGGGTTTTCCTGGACATATGGTAACCCTAGATAGGGAGATTCCCTGGAGTCCTGTAGAGCTTGCTGTCCCTCACTATTGAAAATTAAATACTTGTCTTTGATTCTGTCTTTTACAGTTGAGTAAAAAGTTTGGGAACATCTTCAGTCTTCAAATTTGTTGGAGAAACCTGGTAGTCCTGAACGGATTTGAAGCCATGAAGGAAGCACTGATCAACAAATCAGAGGACATTGCTGACCGGCCACGCTTCCCCCTCTACGAGCACATGGGGATTTGTGGCAATTCAGCAGGCAAGTACTTGTCAACTAATCACCCCCACCTAACCAGAGAGCTCAGTTAAGTTATGTGGTACAATTCTACCAGTTAAAAAGTAGTTGACCCAAGAGTGAATTTTCTGTTACCGTAAACCATGATAAGGGCTTTACCCAAACAGAAGCATTCTTTTGCTTGCAGATCCTTTTGTAAAGAGGTCTCATGTACAAGGAATAATAGCTAGGGGGGTTTCTTCATAGGAACAATGTGATTTTGCTTTTCTGCATTTTGAGAGGTTGGAGGGAGGAGCAGGTGGCTTTGTCAACATGGTGTCATGTTCATCACGGCAGAAGAATGCATGAGGTACCACTCTTAAAATAAACTCCTGAAACAAAGAAGCATAAATTGATCTCTGTACTGAATTGTAATTGAATATTAACATTTCAGACAGGCTATATCATCTCTTCTGTGATGCTAAACCCAGTCATAACCAGGGACTCCAGCTGAGAACTGTAATGTGTTATACACATACTATGACTCCAAATTATATCTGTATTTGAAGATGATGATGGTGATAGTGGGTATTTATAGCCCACCAAATCCACAAACAAGGTACAGTGGTGCCTCGCATAACGAACGCCTCGCACAGCGAACGCTGCGCACAACGAACTTCATGTCTTGCTTCCTACAATGAACTTCGTTTCACACAACGAAGTCGCCCGAGCTGCATCCTTCCGCGCAGGCACTGCGCTTAACTGCCCTCTCTCCGCCTGGCTCCCTGTGCAGTGGCGGACCGTCGGCTCGCAGGGGCCCGGCGCCTACTGCTGATGCGTTGGGGGGGGCGGAGCTACTCTCGCCGCTTCCCCGATGCTAGAAAAAAAAAAAAAAATGAACAGTTAAGTCCCAGTTTTTGCCGCTGAGACTCTGCCCTCTCTCACTGTAAAATTAGACTCTACTTAGTCTGTCTTTAAATTTAAAAAATGTGTGTTGTTTTAAAAAACAATTATGTTTTTAGATGTATCTAAATAAAAATGATAACCAAAAAATTTATCTTTTTTTATGTCATCTTAGCATATTTTATGCTACAGAACGAATTATTTTTTTTTAACATGTATTGTTATGGGAAAACGCGTTTCACATAACGAACTTTTCGCATAACAAACTTGCTCCTGGAACCAATTAAGTTCGTTGTGTGAGGCACCACTGTATTTTGTTTTAACTTGGTTTACACAGAAGTGAATGACTGTGTCATAAGATAAAATGCCAAGAAAGGCCATCGAAGGCTACAAAGATGTTCATGGTATAAGGGAAAACATCTCGATAGATAAAACTATATGGCCTTGGATCTTAAGTAATTCCTCTTCCCTGTGAAATACAGTAGAGAAAATTAATTGTGGAAAGAAAGTTGCCAAATGATCATAATTTTGTATAAAAATGGAGAACTTTATACCTGTCTAGTACTCCCATATGAAGAAAGCCAGTGCTGCTGCTGAAATGTCTTTTGCAAAGGGAGTCCATCCAAAAAGCAAGGGGGTGTGGTCTGTACATGGTTTCTAGTGAGGGCCTGAAATCTGGACATCCAAAAGCAGTTACAGAAGGAGAAGAAACGTCCATAGCTACAAAAAAGGATGTCCTTATTCAGATCTGGTTCAGAAATGTCTAGGTTACAGAAAGGAGCTCTGATCTAGAAAATGACACAGCGCCAAATTTGTCTCCATCCCCGCAGGAACTCAATTTCCCCGTCCCCAAGAGTTTTGTCCCTGCCCCATTCCTGCAAGCTCTGCCTTAACTACACAAGCCTTGAACACTTATGATTTTAAGGTGTTTGAAGCTGAGGACAGAGCTTGCAGGAATGAGGCAGAGGCAGGAAAAGAACTCACGGGGACAGGACGGGAAAATAAGTTCCCGCGGGGACGGGGAAAAAATTTGTCCCCGTGTCATTCTCTACTCTGATTGAGCAGCTCTGCACCAGAGGGATTAAGGCACAACACCTCCTTAATCCCCCAGTGGTTGCTGTCCCCATCCGTGTCCCTTGAAAGTGAAACTGGAAGGGGATACCAGTCTCTACGATAGATTCAGTATTATGAGTATTCTTAACAAAACAAGAAACAGGTCTGAGGAGTAGCCTAGTGGTTAGTGCAATAGACTGTAAATCAACAGACCCAGGTTCAAACCCCCATTTTTTTTTTAATGTGATCCATCTAGAAACAAAAACTTACCTATTCTACCTAAATATATGACACCTGCAAGCCTGAAGGCTACTGAGGTAGTCTACATTCAGGTACAGTAGGTACTCTTCTGTTCCAGGAGGGCTTAAAATTTAGAAAAAAAATTAGTTAAAGTGGGATTTGAACCTTAGTCCCTTGAGGCTGGAGGAGTTACCATACAGTGAGAGAATGGAGAAACTGGGCCTCTTCTCCCTTGAAAAGAGGAGACTGAGAAGGGACATGATCGAAACATTCAAAATACTGAAGGGAATAGACTTAGTAGATAAAGACAGGTTGTTCACTCTTTCCAAGGTAGAGAGAACAAGAGGGCACTCTCTAAAGTTAAAAGGGGATAGATTCCATACAACCATAAGGAAGTTCTTCTTCACCCAGAGAGTGGTAGAAAACTGGAACGCTCTTCCGGAGTCTGTTGTAGGGGAAACACCCTCCAGGGTTTCAAGACAAAGTTGGACACGTTCATGCTAAACTGGAACATACGCAGATGAGGCTGGACTCATTTAGAGCACTGGTCTTTGACCTGAGGGCCACTGCATGAGTGGACTGCTGAGCAGGATGGACCACTAGTCTGACCCAGCAGCGGCAATTCTTATGTTCTTATGTACAGTCCACTGCATTAACAGCAAGGCCCACCCTCTGCTCTGAATAGATGTGTGGCTATTTTCTAAGAATGCTGCTATACAGACATCCATGTCCTTTGTTTTTGCCCAGTTTGTAAAATGGATGTTCATATATATGAGATTGTCTGTTATCCCAGGACAAGCAGGCATCTATTCTCACATATGGGTGACGTCACCGACGGAGCCCAGATGCGGAAGCCTCGCAAGCAGACTTGCTTGAAGAAACTAGAAGTTTCTAGTCGACTGCACCACGCATGCGCGAGTGCCTTCCCGCCCAGCTTAGGGCACGTCTCCTCAGTTCTCAGTTTTCCGCAGAGCCGAGAAGTCCGTCTTTGACTCTTTGCGTTTAACTTTTTCACTTCGTGCCTTCTCTACACCGCGATTTGTGTTTTTTTTTCTTCCACTGCTTTGACCTCGAGCCTCATCAGACCTTCTTCGTTTGCAATGGCTCTCTCTTCAACAACTCCTGCTGTATCTTCCCATGTATCCTCAGGTCAGATAGCTCAGCAGAAGGTTCCAGCGGTGGTGCTTAAGACTTCCAAGTCAAAGCACATTTCCACTGCTTCTGTGGAACCTCCAGCTAAAGCAGGTGGTCCGGTTTCAGATGCGGATCCATCCTTGCTGGCTTCTTTCCAGACCATGTTGGAGAAGCAATTCATTCAGTTCCTTACTAATATGGGACCGAAACTTCTTCCTCTTATCCAGCCTGGGCATTCTGCAGACTCCCGCGAGGTCGAGCCTCTTCCTTTGCCTCAGTCTGAGCTTGAACACTCTTTGCAGGGAGCACAGTCTCTGCGAGTGTCTGGTCTGCCATCTAAGCACATTAAGCAAGGAGCAGAATCTTTGTAAGTGCCTTGGCAGGAATCCTCACACTCTATCCAAGGAGTAGAGTCTTTGGGAGTGCATCGAGGTTTCTCCAACAAGTCTCCGGAGCTTCAATTCACAGCCTCCAGTCCTATCCATTCTTTGGTAGCATCGGCTGCTTCAGTCTCCGAGGCAAAGTCTCCTCGATCTTCGAGATCTGCTTCCAAGCATCGTTCTCACCGACGATTGAGGCCTTCATCGAGGCTTACTTCCAGGCATAGTTCTTCTTCTAAAGAACGTCCTTCTTCAACTAGGCCTCGTTCTACTCCTACTTATACTAGACAGCTGACTCCTCGATCGAGGTCTCCCCTTCCAAACCTCGAGGATGCAGCGGTTTCGATTGCTTCGTCCAAGTCGCCATATTCTTTTGATGACTTTTTTCATCTTCGACCCAGGCTGCCTCGACGACCTCGAGTCCTTCTCGAGGCAAAGTATTGGCGGATTAGCTATCTTTTTCATCTTTTCTTCATCAGATGGCTGTTGACTTGGATCTTCAATTAGATGCTGGTTCCAAATACTCTAAGGAGTATCTAGAAGTTATGCATCTTCCTCAACCTCCGGCAGAGTCACTTAAGCTTCCTCTTCATAAGCTTTTGTCTCAGACTTTTGGCAGATGCCTGGAGACTCCTTATACCATTCCAGCTGTTCCAGGCAAATTGGACTCTAGGTATAAAACTCTTCATCGCAAAGGATTCGATAACTCACAGTTATCTCACAAATCCCTGCTTGTGGAGTCATCTTTAAAGAGGTCCCATCCTTCCAAGATTTATGCCACCATTCCTCCTGGAAGGGAAGGGAAAACTATGGACAAATTCGGACGTCGCATCTATCAAAATGCCATTATGTCGTCTAAAGTCCTTAATTATAATTTTCATTTTGTTATCTATTTTGAGTTCCTAATTACTCTTTTGCCTAAATTTTAGAGTTATTTGGATACTCAAAAACATTTTGAATTTCGAGAAGTCATCGCTTCTTTATCACAACTCAGATTACATCTCCTTCAATCATCTTATGATGCCTTTTGAGTTGTCTGCCAGGGCAGCTGATTGTTTTGTAGACATGCGCCGTCTTGCCTGGCTTCATACTATTGACATGGATTCTAATCTCCAGGACCGCTTGGCTAACATTCCTTGTGCAGGCAATGACCTCTTTGATGAATCTATCGAGGCAACCCCAAGAAATTGTCTGAACATGAAAAATCCTTTGCTTCTATTGTAAGACCTAAGCCAAAGCCAGCTCCTTCCAAACCTACATGCCCTTCTCCTATCTATCAGAGGCATTTTGCTCCGAGGACGGCTCCTTACAATCGCCCTCCTCCTAAGAAACAGCAGCCTTAGAAGCAACAAAAATCTCAAACTTCTGCTGCACCTAAGGCAACTCAGCCTTTTTGACTGTTTAAAACAGAGCATAACCTCCACCGTTCTGACTCTGAATTCTTTTTCCCCCTATAGGAGGTCATCTCCATCATTTATATCACCAATGGACAACAATTACATCCGACCTCTGGGTGCTCACCATCATCAAAGAAGAATACTCTCTTCATTTTAGTCAGGTTCCACCGGAACTTCCTCCAAGAGAGTATCCTTCCAATCCATCCCAGACTGCCCTTCTTCTTCAGGAAGCTCAAGCTCTGCTTCATCTCCATGCCATTGAGCCAGTTCCGTTGGAACAGCGGAACAGGGGGTTTTACTCCCGTTGCTTCCTTGTTCCGAAGAAGATGGGCGATCTGCGGCCCATTCTGGATCTCAGGGCCCTCAACCAATTTTTGGTCAAAGAAAAATTTTGAATGTTGTCCCTGGCATGCCTTTATCCCGTTCTCAAGCAGAACGACTGGTTTTGCTCTCTGGATCTCAAGGAGGCCTACACTCATATTCCCATCCATCCTGCCTCCCGTCAATATCTCAGATTTCGGGTGGGGAATCTGCATTATCAATACAGAGTGCTGCCCTTCGGCCTCGCTTCATCTCCCAGAGTGTTCACCAATGCCTGGTAGTGGTAGCAGCAGCTCTAAGGAACCATGGTCTTCAGGTATTTCCCTACCTCGACGACTGATTCTTCAAAGATTCAACATCTCAGGGGGTTATTGTAGTGACCCAACGGACTGCCTGGTTCCTACAAAGTTTGGGATTCGAAATCAACTTTCCCAAATCCCAGCTTCAGCCCTCACAGAATCTACAATTCATCGGAGCTGTTCTGGATACTATCCAACTCAGAGCATTCCTTCCACAACAACGTCTAGAAGCTCTTCTTCAACTCTGTCAAACAGTGTCTTCCCGCTCTTCCATCTCAGCAAGACACATGATGGTACTCCTAGGTCACATGGCCTCCACAGTACACGTGACTCCTTTTGCCAGACTTCACCTCAGAATTCCTCAGTGGACCCTGGCATTTCAATGGACGCAGGGTTGCGATCCGCTTTCTAGACACATACTAGTCACTCCTTCATTGAAGCAGTCTCTCCATTGGTGGATGCTCTCTTACAATCTATCCAGAGGCTTGCTGTTTAAAATGCCCCCCCCATCAGAAGGTCCTCACGACAGATTCTTTGACCTACGCTTGGGGCGCTTATCTCGATGGTCTCCATACTCAAGGCCACTGGACCAATACGAATCGTCAGTGTCATATCAATCTGTTGGAACTCAGAGCAATCCTCAAGGCTCTTCATGCTTTTCAACATCTTCTTCATGACCAGGTAGTCCTCATTTGGACGGACAACCAAGTCGCCATGTATTATGTCAACAAACAGGGAGAGACAGGATCTTCCTCCCTTTGTCAAGAAGCTCTGAAGGTTTGGGATTGGGCAATCCGCCACAACACCTTCCTCAAAGCTGTCTACATACAAGGGGCAAAGAATTGCTTGATGGACAACTTGAGTTGTCTTCTGCAACCTCACGAATGGGCACTCCATTCCTCACCTCTTCATCACATTTTTTCACAATGGGGAACGCCTCAGATAGACCTCTTTGCAGCTCTCCACAACTACAAACTGCCTCAGTTCTGCTCCAGGATATACTCTCCTCACCGCTTCGAGGCAGATGCTTTTCTTCTGGAATGGACGAATCTGTTCCTCTATGCATTCCCTCCATTCCCTCTCATTCTCAAGACTCTGGTCAAGTTGAAGAACGATCATGCCACCATGATTGTGATTGCTCTTCGATGGCCGAGACAACCTTGGTACTCCCTTCTACTTCAACTCAGCAGCAGAGAGCCTTACCTTCTACCAGTTTTTCCATCTCTGTTTACACAGAGTCAGGGATCTCTGCTTCATCCCAACCTGCAGTCTCTACACCTGACAGCTTGGTACCTCTCAACATGACTCCTCTTCAGTTCTCTCAACCTGTAAGAGACATTTTAGAGGCTTCTCAGAAACCTACCACTCAACAATGCTATCACCAAAAATGGACTACATTTTCTACCTGGTGTTTTTCTCATGATAAGGAGCCTCAACTTTCCTCTTTATCTTCTGTTTTGGATTATCTTTTGCACTTATCCATTTCTGGCCTCAAGTCTACATCAATCCGAGTCCATCTAAGTGCAATTGCTGCTTTCCATCAGCCTATTGATGGGAAATCCCTCTCTGATCATCCGGTGGTTTCCAGATTCATGAAAGGACTTTTCAGTGTCAAATCTCCTCTCAAACCGCCTCCTGTGGTTTGGGACCTCAATGTTGTTCTTGCTCAATTGATGAAGCCTCCTTTTGAACCAATTGACAAGGCTCATCTGAAGTATCTGGCTTGGAAAATGGTGTTTCTCATTGCCCTCACTTCTGTTTGAAAGGTCAGTGAGCTGCAAGCTTTAGTTGCTGATCCACCTTTTACTGTCTCCATCATTACAAGGTGGTTCTCCGTACTCATCCTAAATTCCTACCTAAAGTGGTTTCAGGATTTCATCTCAACCAATCCATTGTTATTCCAGTGTTTTTTCCTAAGCCTCATTCTCATCCTGGAGAATCAGCTCTTCATACTCTGGACTGTAAACGTGCTTTGGCCTTCTATTTGGAATGTACCAAACCACACAGACTGCTCCTCAACTTTTTGTCTCCTTCAATCCAAACAAGTTGGGACATCCCATCTCTAAGCATACCATCTCCAATTGGAAGACTGCTTATATCTCATTCTGCTATGCCCGGGCTGGATTACCCCTACACAGTAAAGTCACAGCCCATAATGTCAGAGCAATGGCAGCTTCAGTAGCTTTCCTCAGATCTACGCCTATTGAGGAAATTTGCAAGGCTGCTACTTGGTCCTCGGTTCATACTTTCACTTCTCACTATTGTCTGGATGTTTTTTCCAGACGGGATGGCCAGTTTGGCCAGACAGTATTACAAAATTTATTCTCCTAAATTGCCAACACTCCCACCATCCCATTCTGGTTAGCTTGGAGGTCACCCATATGTGAGAATAGGCTGCCTGCTTGTTCTGGGATAAAGCACAGTTACTTATCGTAACAGGGACAGCAGGCAGCCATTCTCACAACCCACCCACCTCCCCTGGTTGGCTTCTCTGCTAGCTATCTGAACTGAGGAGATGCGCCCTATGCTGGGCGGGAAGGCACTCGCACATGCGCAGTGTGGGTGACTCGAAACTTCTAGTTTCTTCAAGCAAGTTTGCTTGTGGGGCTTCCGCATCCGGGCTCCGTCGGTGACATCACCCATATGTGAGAATAGCTGCCTGCTGTCCCTGGATAACACCTGTTATGGTAAGTAACTATGCTTTTTGGGACATTCTGACTTGGACATCCCTTCGAAAATCCCCTCTACCTTATGAATGGTAAAGAGGGTACACAGGGCGTGAATGGTACCTTGGGCGCTCGAAGGCTAATCTGCCCAGAGACATAGTAATTTGTTTGACCTCATTTAAGGTGAAGGAAGATAAATTGCAAGCGGCTAGGAGGCACGGCAATTATAAATGGAACGGTATGCCTGTCGCAGTGTACCAAGTCTTTGCAGCAGTCACTTTGAGGAAGAAGAGAGAGCCTAGGGTAGGGTTACCATATGGCTCCAGAAAAAGGAGGACAGATTCAGACATCCAGGTTTTACTTCCATTGTTTTCAATGGAAATGAAGTCCAGATATCTCTATCTGTCCTCCTTACTTCCATTGCTTTTAGTAGAAGTAAAACCTGGATGTTGTAATCCATCCTTCTTTTCCTGGAGCCATATGGTAACCCTAGCCTAGGGAGGAGTTTGCAAGGCACAAAATTCACAAGTTAATATTTGCAAATGAGTCTATGTCTAAAAAACAGAGGACCTGCAGCTTTGAGCCAGATGTAATAATGTGCATTAAAATAAAACATTATTGCACACCTCTGTGTAATAAGCCCTTAGTGCAGACATGGGCAACTCTGGTCCTCAAGATCCGGAATCCAATCGGGTTTTCAGGATTTCCTCAATGAATATGCATGAGATCTATTTGCATGTACTGCTTTCAGTGCATATTCATTGGGGAAATCCTGAAAACCCAATTGGATTCCGGCCCTCAGGAACAGAGTTGCCCATGTCTTCCCTAGTGCATGTTATTACATTGGGCCATCTAAGAGGTTACACCAGGGGTGTCCAATGTCGGTCCTCGAGGGCCGCAATCCAGTCAGGTTTTCAGGATTTCCCCAATGAATATGCATTGAAAACAGTGCATGCAAATAGATCTCATGCATATTCATTGGGGAAATCCAGAAAACCCGACTGGATTGCGGCCCTCAAGGACCGACATTGGACACCCCTGGGTTACACGTTGCTTCTAGGGTAGTGCACCCATTAAAATTAAGAGCTACCAGTTCATCTCAAAACTGCTGAGTTTGTGAAAATCCCTCACTTTTTGTGTTTGAATTATTTAGGGCTTGTTTTGGCTAGATACGGCCGTGCTTGGAAAGATCTGAGGAGGTTCTCACTTTCTACCTTGCGAAACTTTGGAATGGGAAAAAAGTCCCTGGAAGAGAGAATAATTGAGGAAGCTGGTTTTCTTAATTCTGCATTTGAGTCTGAAGAAAGTAAGTTTAATAGAGAAAACTTTACTGCACTCAAAAGATATTGAACAAGAAACAACCCCTGAAGAAGTTAGGAGGCTGATAAAGCTTTCAGTGAAAAAGCCAAGGTCTGGGACTGGTTTTCCTAAGTGTTGAACTAAGTTTTCTCTTTAATAAAATGCTGAATTATGTTTAGCTGCAGACCTAACTTATCTCATGTGCTAGCCTGCCTGCACTGGGTGTTTTAGCTTGGGCATTCTAGCTTCTTATGGCTATCTCAGCATACGATATTGTATTCCGCCCTCCTGGACATGTAACAGAAAGACTGCAGGGCTTAGATAAGTGACTTGCTAGTGTGAGCTTAGGACCAATGATTGTTAAGAAAAGTAACACATGAAAAGTTTTTTCTAGAATTCAGTTGTATAGCCAGAAGAATGTATAAATATCTCTGAAGCTTCCTGGTGTCGGGACTTCATACCAAGTTGAGAAATATGAGACAGAGATTTTGTATTTTATGAAGATTAATGGAAAGGCCTTACGATATTATTTTCAATGTTTTGGAATCTAAATAGTGCCCTCCGCTGCCTCTGGGCTACAGTTAGGGACTGACATGCTTCCCTAGGTGAGAAAAATAATTTAATAATGTTTAATATTTACAATAATTTTAAGAGTAAGATAAAACTTCATGGTCCAGACAGGACAATTCCCAGATTTTGGTGGTGTTCCATATTGTCCCTGATCAGGTTACATTTCTTGCATCTTAGCATGATACAATGTATTTTGCTGCTATAGCTGCTTTATCTTCTTTTTCCCCTAGAATTATACAGAGCTTTTCCTGCTCATTATGTTATAAGTCTTTGATTTGCTCTGTCAGCTTTGGGAAATGTGCATCTCTTATATGCATCTCTGAGGTTGATATTAAAAATATCTAGGTAACTTTGGGTATTACCAGCCTGGAATTTGGTCTTTTTAAATTCCCATGGCTGACAAAATTTATATGGTTACACAAAAACAGTATAGTCTGTTCGCGTTACTTTCACGTTCCCAATTCGCAATTTCACTTATCTGCTTTTGCATGAATTGTGACCACTATTCACCATTTATGCCATGTGTTCTAGACCTCCGACCTCCGACCTCCGACCTTAGAAAAAAAGCTTTTTCCTTTCTCTTTCACTCTTAGTGTTGGCTTTGTTTCCAGAAACAGCCACCAAACGTCAAGAGAGAGTTAGAAGCATAAGAAAGTGAGGGCCAGATTCTCTAATAGTGCCAGTAAACTCTGATGGGCCGCTGTTGCTGCTGTAAATGTAATGATTTCAAAAAGACGAGTCATTCTCGAAGAACCGCACATACAAACAAGGTTTGCAGAGGTTCACGGAGGGTTGACAAATTTACATGAGATAAGTCGCTGGTGATGGCGATCAGCACATGTGCAGAATAGTCCGTGGAAAAAGGCGTAAATGTGTGCATGTGCCAGGAAAAGCTGTGCCATGGGCACACATATCGTGGGGATGCCATATTGGAATGCAATATATTCACATGTCAACAAGAAAATTGACCCTGGTCCCTCCGCAAGGGGTAATATCAAAGAAATAAAAAAAATCGTGGAGAGTCGATGTCCAAGATGAGGTCTTTATTCAAACAAATAAATAATCCTCATAAAAATGTCTAGGGCCTGAACCTCTGGGAAACATCTGGACCCAACACGGTCCATGCTTTGACAATGTAGTCTTCTTCAGAGGTCCCTATGTAGTCCTAAATGCAGGCATGTGGATTAAATGATGAAAGTAAAGCCGTAACGCTGTGGAAATACACTCGATCGTTGCAGGTGCTTGGAGAACTACCAGCAAATGCTACATTGTTGTGTCAATCATAGGCATGCCAGCACTGTGAATTGAGGGGAAGGGAGTGGAGCCATGAAACTTACAAGCTATTCTACACTTCGACACTTTTTGTTTCATTGAAACAAAAAGTGTCAAAAAAAAGTGCAGAATAACTTGTAAGTTTCATGGCTCCATGTCAATCTCTTCTTAGTTGGGCTGAGGACTTTTCAGCAGCTCCTTGTATTTATTTTTCAGCATTGCTGTGAGCAATTTTATTTTTGTTACTATAATTCTAATGGTGCGAAAACCATGTTGCATTGTATTGGTTGATGAGCAGATTAATTGCTTACTAAGGTTGTGCAATACCGTACATTTCTTTATTTTCTAGCACTGTTCTGTGCAATTATTTTAAAATTTTTTTAGATCTATAAGCAATATTGCAAATTTAAAAAAATTTGTTTGCAATATTCTAAATGTTCTACTATGTTTTTTGTCAAATGCTGTCCCATACAGGACCAAACCCTATTTTCCCTATAGGATCCATTATTCACTTTACGTGGTTTTGAGATACAAAATGTTCTGTCATAGGCAGAGCATTTTGTCTTTCACAATTTTGTGGTTTGCAAACTTTTCTGGGAACCATACTAACATGAATAATGAGAACGGACTGTATTTTGCATTTGATTATTTGTAGCATTGTTTGTAATTTGTTTTTAATGTACGTTTTTATTATACTCTGTTTTTATATTATGTAAAACCGCTTTGAATTTTTAAAAAGGTGGTATATTACATTTTTAATAAACCTGAAACCTATTTTGAACAATCTAGAGCAGGGGTGTCCAAAAGGTCGATCGTAAGGGCACGCAAGTCGATCGAGGAGCCCATCCTGGGCTCCGTGATAGACTCGCATTGCCTTTGCGTTCTCCCCGTTCCCTGATGCTGTAACAGGCCAGATTGCAGAAGCGCCGGGCACACCAGCCTTCCCCCCTCCACCTGATGTCAATTCTGATGTCAGAGAGGAAGTTCCAGGCCAGCCAATCGCTGCCTGGCTGGCCCGGAACTTCCTCTCCGACATCAGAATTGACATTGGGGGGAAGGCTGCTGGCCTGTTACAGTGTCGGGAAACAGGGAGAACTCGGTGGCAATGGCAGCTTGGGGGGCCTGTTCCCAGACGACAGCGACGGTGGTGGCGGCTTGGGGAGAAAGAAAGATAGGGACAGAAAGAAAGACGGACAGGGAGACAGAAAGAAAGAAAGAAAGAAAGAAAGGGGAGGGGGCAGGGAGAGAGGAAGAAAAAGTTGGACAGTCAGAAGAAGAAAGTCAACTAGAGTCTCATGAAATCACCAGACAACAAAGGTAGAAAAAATTATTTCATTTTTAATTTAGTGATCAAAATGTGTCCGTTTTGAGAATTTATATCTGCTGTCTATATTTTGCACTATGGCCGCCTTTTATTAAACCGCAATAGCGGATTTTAGTGCAGGGAGCCTATGAGCGTCACGAGCAGCACGGGGCATTCAGCACAGCTTCCTGCGCTAAAAACCGCTATCAAGGTTTAGTAAAAAGGGAGGGGGGTATATTGTCTATTTTTGTATGGTTGTTACTGAGGTGACGCTGCATATTTTAAAGTCATCTGCCTTGATCTATTTGACCCCCCCCCCCCCGAATATAAATGATAATTAACTTTTTCTCTGTGTACAGTGTGCTTTGTGTCGGGGTTTTTTTTATTATTTTATTGTTGGTAGATCATTTTGACTTGGTCATTTTAAAAGTAGCTCGCAAGCAAAAAAAGTGTGGGCACCCCTGATCTATAGGTAAGCCTTTAGTTGTGGCCAGATAATGCTGAATACCAATGGTATCTAGCTACACTTCCCACCCCCCATTTTACAAAACCACAAAAGCGATTTTTAGTGCAGGCCGGTGCGCTGAATGTTTTGCACTGCTCCCGATGCTCATAGGAACTCTATGGGCTCCTTTTACTAAGGTGTGCTAGCATGCGCTAACCCCACGCTACACGGCTAGAACTAATGCCAGCTCAATGCTGGCGTTAGTGTCTAGCGTGTGCGGCATTGTAGCACGTGCTATTCCGCACGTTAAAGCCCTAACGCACCTTAGTAAAAGGAGCCCTATGAGCGTTGGAACAGAGCAGAGCATTCGGCACGCTGGCTGGCATTAAAACCAGTTTTGTAAAAGGGGGGGGGGTTAATTAGATAAGTCAAACTTCCAAAATAGCTATGCTGAAGTTATCCAGATAAGTTTATATAAATAACTTTAAATAGTTATATTCAATAAGTCAAACTGATCTAGTTAAAACCACTGAATGTCCATAGATACGTATGTAGAAGTGATATGCTAGGTCAATGGTCTTCACTAATTTTTAAGTCGGGGCCACTTTGGATCCAAATGAGCTGAAGGAGAGCCACTAGATATCTTCCCATGCATGGCTGTGACACTGCTGATTAGTGTGTGTCAATGATATCTGCCCCACCAGTCCGCCTTCAAAACTTTTTTTTTTTTTAGGGAATCCTCAATGAGGTAGGCATTTTAAAATGCATTCTCTTCATCTACTGAGAAATGCCTTGTTCTTCAAGCAACACAAGAAACTCCAAAAAAGTATTGCCAAAGAAACTTCAAAAGAGACCAACAATAAGGCAAAAATGGTCCAAAGGTTCACAGTTCACTATTTTTTATGGTGGTTGTGTTGCTTTTGATTTAAAGCACACTAAGGTACCCGATGATGGTGTGTAGGTGGGGGCTTGGTTACCTCTACCCTGTTGTGTGAAGTGTTGGAGGATTTCTCCCGTCACTGACCCCTCACACTGAGGGTACCTAATTCTATTAAATTCATTAAATATATTGATGTTATTCAATCACAGAGTCGTTTTCGGCATTGCTGAACTACTCTCGGAACCTTTGGACCATTTTTGCCTTATTGTTGTTCTTCAAGCAGGCAAATGTTTCTCCCATGAGCTTGGGTAGAGAGGCAAAGAGTAGCAGATGAAGAGCCAGAATGATTAAGGCTGCCACAGAGGACTTCAAGGGATGCCTTTGGCCCCCAGGCCTTGCACTGAAGAACACTGGTATTATGTCACAAGTTATTCTTCAGTTTGATGGTAGTGGGAGTTCCAGATCCAGAGCCCAGAAAAATTCCAAAAGAAGGCAAATACATGCAAATTCTGAGAGTTGTAGTCCTTGAAAATCATGAACTGACAGGAAGTGAACTCGCTGAGGCAGGCAATCTGGAAGATATAATAATCATCATCTTTATTCTTGCATACCGCCCAACCATGAGTTCCAGGCAGTTCACAACCAAGAAGGCCTGTACAATCAGTGAAACATACATGTAAACAGGGATACAACAATAATCATGTTACAAACTTATTAAACAAGTTTTTTCAACAACTTTCTGAAAGCATAATATGATTGAGCTTGTGGAATCAGAATACGAAGGGCTCAGAGCACAAGAAAAGGTAATTAAATACCTGGGGCCAATTAAGCAGCTTGCTGAACAGAAGAAAAGTTCAGACAGTTTTCAAAGAAGACAAGAGGAAGAGAAGGAAATAGAGCCCAGGAAAGGCAATGCTTTCAAACCATAGGACAAGTTCAGGAGGGCACTGCAGAATGAAAAATGCTGGCTTAGTTGTTGACCCAGAAATAAAGCAGAAATCTGAAAGCTGTTAACAAAAGAACTGTCAGGGTTTTGGAGCTGTGACAAAAGAGCACTGTGTGAAAGGTTCTGTTTAAGAGCCAATGGGAAACATTCAGCTGGTGTTTAAAGTGCCTGGCCCCACATAGCCAGCCTAGCTGTTAGGAGTAGCTGCAATGCTTTCGAAATAGAACAGATGTGTCTGTCGTTCTTTCTTTCTTTCTGTCTCTCTCTCTCCTTGGCCGCTTTCTGTCTGTCTGTCTTTTTTTCTTTCTCTCTCTCTCCTTGGACGCTGTCTTTCTTTCTTTCTTTCTTTCTGTCTGTCTGTCTCTCTAGCCCCCCTGTCTGTCTGTCATTCTTTCTTTCTCTCTCTCTCCTTAGACGCTGTCTGTCTGGTTTTTATCTTTGTCTCTCTCTCCTTGGCTGCTGGCTGTCTGGCTGTATTTCTTTCTGTCTGTCTCTCTGGCCCCCTGTCTCTCTCTCTCCTTGGCTACTGGTTGTCTATCTGTCTTTCTTTCTTTCTCTCTCTCTCTCTCCTTGGCCGCTGTCTGTATGTCTTTTTTTCTTTCTCTCTCTCTCTTTGGACACTGTCTGTCTGTCTTTCTTTATTTCTTTCTGTCTGTCTCTCTGGCCCTCTGTCTCTCTGTCTCTCTCCCTGGCCCCCTGTCTGTCTTTCTTTCTGTCTCTCTCCCTGGCTCCCTACCTGCCTGTAGAAAAGCCTAATTGTTGTTGGCAAAAGGATTTCTTTCAAAATTCTATTTATGCAGCATCAATCAACTGCTCACAATGCCAGTTATTTTCCTATAAAAGCACCATGGATCACAAGTTGTTTCTTAAAAGTTGGTTTTCATGCTAAAGGGCTTTAAAAAAACATTAGGGACTTTCTTCATTATAAGTGATAGTATTCTTGAAGGGTGGAGTAAAGCTTTTGCCTGCACAAGATTACAAGTTTAAAAGATATCATGAACGTACACTGTCATATTAGGCTGCTCTCTGGGAAAAAGATTTTAAGCAACTATTCTCTGCATCTATTTCATACTTTGATTTCAGAAGGCATTTAAAGACTTATTCTCTAGATTTCTGAGTAATTAATTTTTTTAAGAGTTTCATTTCGTAAACCGCATAGACCCTTCCGGTTATGCAGTCTATAAGTTGATTTTTATGTTATGTTATAAGAATGGCCCAAGATGTTCTGCTTGTCTTCTCAGTACTTACTCAACAAATGTTACACCTTAAGCCATTATCTTTTAATTTGTTCTGTGTCCTCAGGTCAACCTTTTGATCCACATTTTATTATAAACAATGCAGTTAGTAATGTGATTTGCTCTATCACATTCGGTAATCGCTTTGAGTACAATGATAAGAGATTCCAGAAACTGCTCCATATGTTTGAAGAGAGCATGAAACTAGCAACAGGATTCTTACCACAGGTAGGCTGTAACTGCTACTGTCATAAGGTAAAACTGTAGAATTAGAATAAAGCCAAAGATAATTGATTAGCCAATAGAAATAGCTGTTAAATTGACCAACATGAGAAAGCAATCGGATTATCCAATAACAAAAATATTCAATTGATCCAAAAAGACGTTTTATTGGATGATAGGACTACCCATTTGAAAAAGCTCCTCATGTTTTCTTTTGCCTGTCTCTTTCCTCCTGGGCATAATTTATGAAGGTATTTCTCTTTTTTTTGTATCTACTAAAGCAATGTTTCTCAACTCGGTCCTGGAGTACCCCCTTGCCAGTCAAGTTTTCAAGATATCCACAATGAATATGCATGAAAGACATGTGCATATCATGGAGGCAGTGTATGCAAATCAAGTTTATGCAAATTCAATGTGGACATCCTGAAAACCTGACTGGCAAAGAAGTACTCCAGGACTGAGTTGAGAAACACTGTACTAAAGATGCCTTTTGAATATTAGATACCATAGAGCAGGGGTGTCAAAGTCCCTCCTCAAGGGCCACAATCCAGTCGGGTTTTCAGGATTTCCCCAATGAATATGCAAGAGATCTATTAGCATATCATGAAAGCAGTGCAGGCAAATAGATCTCATGCATATTCATTGGGGAAATCCTGAAAACCCGACTGGATTGCGGTCCTCGAGAAGGGACTTTGACATCCCTGCCATAGAGGTATGTCTGTAAAGGACATGAACATGTAGAACATCATTTTACAAGTTCAAGTGGGCTCGTATATGCATGTACAAAATAGGCAGACAGGCGCCTGAGAGCTAATTTTTGACAGGATGCTTAGAAAAATGCCCCAAAATGTACTTATCTTGTGCCTATCTTATAAAGAGGAATTTAGGAGGAAAAAAAATTATATTTATGGCAAAACAAAACAAAACAGAAAAGTGAGGTAAGGCAGTAGACCTCCAGACAACGGTGAAGTCAACCAGCCAAACAGTCTTTATTCACAAAGGGAATTAATAAGAAGGACTCGATACGGCTGTGTTGTGGCAAGGAAGCCGGCATCAGGAGTAATTGTGAACCTTATAAATTCTAGGCAAATAGTCTATGATAGGTCAGTTGATATGAAATGGAGTAAAGAATATTATGTAGGAATTCTCTCCATTTATTCAAGGAGAGATATCGATGGTATAATCATAGGTCCTTATTCAGAAATAGCCTTAAAAAAAAACCAATGTAGTCCTTTTTTTTTTTAAATTCAGTATATAATTCACAGCAAATGTCACAATTTCACAATCTGCTTGCAAAAACACCAAAATGGGCTCACAAACATGCCAACATGATTGTGTTTCGAGCTACACAGTTGCTCTGCATTAGGGCTCTTTGTTCAGCTCTGATCCAAAATCATTTTTCTGGGTCATTTGTACCTAGTATTGACTTGTATTTGGTCTGTATTTTATAAAGGCAATATAAGCACCTATGCATACAGCCATAACATCAATCTGGGCAAATGATATGGAGGTCTGGGATAAGCTGGAGGACTTAGAAAATAGAACTTGGCATTGTAATTCGTGTCTTCGGTTTGTCCCTGAAGATGAGAAATATTAAATATGTGCAAAAGGTGGCCACAGACATATGTGGGGCTTTGTTGAAAGAAGAATGTGGAGAGCTCACTGGCACGCTAAAAGTTGGAATCGAACTTGCACACAGGGCATTGGGGTGTCCAAAGGCAAATCTACCCAGAGACATTGTAATTTGCTTGACCTCATTTAAGGTGAAGGAAGAGATACTGCAAGTGGCTAGGAAGCACAGCAATTATAAATGGAATGGTAAGCTTGTTACTGTGTACCAAAACTTGACAGCAGCCACTTTGAGGAAGAAGAGAGAGCTTCAAGGGTGACTAAATACCTGTTGTAAGATGGACATACAGTAAATATCATTGGCAATAGCCCTTTGCATTAGTGACGATGATTGTCACAGTCACCAGGCAGGTAAAAATACCTATGGAAGTCTAGGAATCTTTGATTGCACTCATAGCAGAAAATCTGTTGGAGGAGGCCCGGAGGAATGAACATACAGTAGCAGATGGAGAGCGGCCTGCAACAAGGGAGAGAGTACACAATGATCATAAGAAATATAGGCCTGCGACAAGCAGAGGCGCCAGTTTGCAGACTTAAATGGAGTTGGACTTAGATGTACAGGATGGACAAACTGCAAAATAATAGCAGATATTTGAGAGACTGCATAACTTCATCTAGTGTGGCAGTGGATGTGGATGAGTGAGAGCAATAAATTGGGGGGGGGGAGAATGAGTGTTAAGGAGGAGTGAATGGGGGGTTCAAGAGTGAGTGGGTTGTATGGAAGGTGTTTTGTAAGAAGATGGTACCCAGGATAGCCTTGCCAAATGGGTGGGATTTTCTCCTGTTGTGGCCTCCAACCAAAAAGGGTTGGAAAGCTATTGATGGGTAGGAGGGGGGTGATGGGAGGGGGGAGAGAGAGAGGTTGGGTGGATGGGGAGGGGGAGGTCTGGCTGATGGGTGTTACATGTAGAGCAGCTCTGTTAGAGTTGTTCTATATGTTAGAGGCATTTGAAAGCTAGGTAGGGGGATGCCGCTGGAGGCTGGGGCAACTGTGTTCCCGAAGTGCAGGAATATTGTGTGAGATAGGCAGTTAGACCTCTCAGGTTACACAGTGAAGGTAGTCACTTGGAATGTGGGAGGCACTGACTCACCTATCAAACACTCGAAGATACTGCAGCGAAATAAGGTGGATGTTTCAATGCTGCAAGAGATGCATTTGGATGGTAAAGAACATGGAAAACTTAAGTGTTGGTGGGTGGAAAAATGTGTAGCTGCAGATGCAGTAGAGAAGAAAAGAGGTGTGGCTATCATGTTTGGAAAAGGGGTGATAGAAAACAGTAAGAGATTGGAAGTCGATAAGAGTGGGAGGTATGTTATTTGCCAAGGGGTAGTGGGTCGGAAAGAAATTATATTTTCTAGCATATATTGCCCCAATACTTACAATAGTGGCTTTTATAAAATGCTGACTACTCTCCTGTTGAAATATCATCCACATCTGTTGGTATTAGGGGTGATTTTAATGTAGTTTGGGATCCACAAATGGGCTCCTCGGGGCAGTCTGGGTATGGCAGAATTAAGGGTGCCCAAGGAATCCAGAACCTAAGTAAATTGGTAGATTTGGTGGATGTACGGAGAGTGCTGCATGCAGGAGAGAGGGACTACACATACCTTTCTTGAGCCTATAGTACACAGTTGCAATTAGATTATCTCCTAGTGTCGAGATATTATTCAAGTTTCAAGTTTATTTAAAATTTCTTATGCCACCCAATCAACCTTCTAGACTGAAATAGGGTCCATAGCGATATTTGACCATGCATGAGTGTGGTTGAATGGAGATGAATGGGCAGTGAGAGAGAGAGAGCTAGGAGAGGGGTCCTCCCACTATTGTATTATAAGGATATTAAATTTAAAGAGAAATTAAGTGCAAATTGGAAGGAATATGTGAATAATGATAGTCAACACCAGTGTTGTTCTGGGAAATCGTCAAGGCAATAATGCGTGGGGAAATTATCCGTTTTTGTAGCCATGCCCATAAAATGAGAAATGCATTCCCTCTAATACCTCTCATAGGGAGAACTTTACTCAGACTTTGCCAGGAGCAGGGCACCATGATCCTCATAGCACTTCACTGGCCACATCAATCTTGGTTCCCACTCCTTCTAGAGCTCTTGCCCCAGGAACCATGCCATTTGCAGCCATTCCCAATGCTACTGACACAGAATGACAGCTCTTTCCTTTATCTGAACCCTTGCTCATTAGCACTAACGGCATGGTTTCACCGAGCAAGTACATGCCATCACTCTCTCCACTGCTGTCTCTGCTGTCATTCAAGTGTCCAGAAAACCCTCCACTCAACAATATTATTGCTTCAAATAGGCCAGATTCTGTGCTTGGTGTGTACTTTATTCTCTTAAACCCTTTCACATGTCCACTCCCATCCATTGTGGACTACCTTTTTCATCTCTCTCTAATTCAGGTCTAATGACCAACTTGGTTTGAGAACATCTCAGTGCCATCATTACGTTTCACATTCCCTTGGACAAGAGACCTCTGTTCAGCCCTTGGCATCCAGGTTCATGAAAGGGCTTTGCCACCTATCAAGCCTCCACTTGTGGCCTGGAATCTTAACGTGGTACTATCTGCTATTAATGAAGTCTCGTTTAGAGCCACTCACAACTTGCCTTCTCAAACATCTTACTTGGAAAGTTGTTTTCTTCATAGCCCTCACGTCTGTCTACTGGGTAAGTAAGCTTCAAGTAGTTGTATCAGATCTACTTTATATAAGATTCTACCACAACAGAGTAGTCCTTCGAACTCATGCAAAATTCCATGCTAAAGTTGTCTCAGAATTCCATCTCAACCAGTCCATAGTTCTGCCTGTGTTCTTACTGAAACCACATTTTCAGCCAGATGAAGAAGCTCTTCATACCTTAGACTGCAAACATGCTCTAGCATACTACCTGAACTAGACTAAACCTCATAGAAGCTCCTCCTAGCTTTTCCTGGCTTTTGACCCTAACAGACTTGGGGTCCCTGTTACCAAGAGAACCATCTCTACTTGGCTGGTGAGCTGTATCTCCTTTGCATATATTCAGGCAAGGCTGTGTAACAGCCCACAATGTCCGATCTACAGCTGCCTCCATAACTCATTTCTGTTCTGCATCTATTGAGGACATCTGTAAAGCAGCTACTTGGTCCTTGATACATACCGTCACCTCACACTACTGTTTAGAGCAGGGGTGTCCAACCTTTTGGCTTCCCTGGGCCGCGTAGGCTGAAAAAAAAAATTTCTGGGGCTCCACAAACGTGCAAATGCTGCAGCAAGACAGAGGAGGGAGCTGGCAAGACAGTAAACACCCGGGGGCAGCAGAGCAAAACACTGCATCGCCCTCGACCGGGGCTGCACAAAATACTTCACGGGGCCGCAGGTTGGACACCCCTGGTTTAGAGCAAAACTCCAGAAGAGACAGTCGGTTTGGGCAAGCAGTTCTGCAACATTTGTTTACTTCCTGAGCGCCAACTTTCCCTCCATCCCCCTTGGGTTTCACCAGTCTCATGTTTTATATCTCTATTATTTTCTCTAGAGTCATGATCCTGGCAGCTTGGGAATCCCATATGTAAGAATGTAATGCCTGCTTGTCCTTGGAGAAAACAGTTACTTACCTGTAGCAAATGTTCTCCAAGACCAGCAGGCATATGTTCTTATAACTCGCTACCTCCCCTAGTTGGCTTCTTAGCTTTATTACTGAAATAACCTGATGTTGAGTGGGGAAGGCACATGCGCAGTATGAGCACTGTCTTAAAAAGTTAGTGACGTTGCACTTCATAGTGTCCATACTGGGTTCCATGGATGACGTCACCTCACATGTGAGAATATATGCCTGCCTGCTGTCCTCGGAGAAAACCTGCTACAGGTAAGTAACTTTGCTATCTGTACCCTTCTCCTCCTCCACTAACTCCAGACTCCATTCCTTCCATCTTGCTGCTCCATATGCCTAGAATGGACTTCCTGAGCTGATATATCATACTCTGGCTCTGGCTCTATTCAAATTCAGGCTGACTTCTTTGAGACTACACTTCTCCCTCCATATTAGCTGTGATAGGGATTAACAGAACCGCAAATACAGAAAAACCGCAAATAACTTTTTCATATGTTATTCGCTGTTTTCTATTAAAAACCATCGTGAATATGGTGAAACTGTGAATAACATAGTGGGAGACCTGGCCTGTTCCTGAAGGAGAGGCAAAACATGGTGAAGAAAGTGCTGGGAATCGGAGCGATTTTCTCTATAAGCACTTGGAATCAGCGCTTTCTCTAAGCAAGTTGATGTAATTTGAGGGGAAGAGCCAGCAAGCTAAAAAATGTGAATAATGGAAACCGCGATTGCTGAAACCGCGAATACGGAAGGAGAAGTGTACTTTTAACTCTTAAGCCCCTATTCACTACCCATATTATTTTAATGATTCTGATAATAAATGGACCTCCCTAGTCCCTTATTTGTCCTGTTTGCCTGTCTTGAATAGACTGTAAGTTCTATCAAGCAGGAGTTGTACCTTACTTGTTTCTGTACAGCATTGTGTACACAGTTATAGTAGTATTAGTAGATAAGCATACATGCCAGTGATTACATTTAAATGTTGTCCTTACAGTTGAATATCAGACCCAGACTATTTACTATCATTTAATCTGACTAATACTAATAGGGTGTAATAGTCAGCCCAAGGTGGTAGGCGGTTAGTAAGCCGCTTCTAGCAAAAGACTGACCCAACCCAAGATATTCAATGCTGGAGCATGCTGGGTGTGTGCCCGGCTTGAAAGTTAACTCGGTCTTTTTGCTGTTCAAACTTTATGATATTTGCTTAGCCAGCTGGTGGACTGAATATCGCTACTAACCAGTTAAGTACTGGCACTGCCCAAATACTGCCTCCAGATCACCCTTAACCTACCTAGTTAGGGAATGGCTATTAAGTGGGAATATTGCATGACTTAACTCATTTGCCTGTTTTTCTTTTTTTGTCCTAGATGCTAAATGCAGTGCCCTCATTGATGCACTTACCTGGGCCACATCAGAAGATATTAGAAATCCCAAAACAGATTATGAGATGCCTGAAGGAGATTGCTGATGAGCATAAGGAGAGTTGGGATCCTGCCCACAACAGGGACTTCATTGATGCTTTCCTGGGGGAAATTGAGAAGGTAAAGGACCGATATCACATCCTCTGAACAGGGAAGAGTGTGAGTACTTTCTTCCATGTGAGAAGGCCATTAATTGCTCCAACGCATTGAAACTGAGCCCAGATTATCTAGACCCACAGTAGCTTGTGGAAGGTATTTTCAACCAGCATTTCATATTTTCTAAGAATGACTGGGTCATTGTAAATAATGTATTTGGAATTTTAGCTGAAAAGATTCAGTTATAATAAATTGGTTACAATTATTACATTGAGTGCAGAGAAGCTTTGTTTCTGCTAGAAAAAAATCTGGAGTCAGAGGTGTAGCTGGGGTGGGGGGAATGCAAGGGGAACAACCGCTCTTCCAAACAGATTTTGAATAAGGATGCTTCTGGACCCACTTCCTTCGCAGGTCTCTTTTTCTTTCCCTCTCTTCTGCTCATCCTCTTACAAAATTTCAAGTTTATGAAGTATTCTATCTTGTCCATTGGAGGAACATTCAGTTGGCTTACAATCTAGGTAGGGAAGGGAGAAGGTGGATTATTGAAAGTTAAGACATAGGCAAGATAGTTTAGGGCTAGGGGTAGAACTACAATATAAGACAGGATAGTGGGTGTGGTAGAACAAAGGGATGTCTTGGTGTCTTTCGTCACTCACCAGTGAATTCTACTTAGGTGGAGAAACAAGAGGGCTATCCATAAGCATCCTTAAAGAGAAAAATTTTGAGGTCAATTTTAAATTTTTCAAGGGATGTTTGATTACGAACAGTTGTTGGAAGTGAGTTCCAAAGTATTGGACCATGAACTGAGAGGATGGAATGTCTAACATAGAAACATGATGGCAGATAAAGGACAAATGGCCCATCTAGTCTGCCCATCCGCAGTAACCATTATCTCTTTCTCTCTCCGAGAGATCCCACGTGTCTATCCCAGGCCCTTTTGAATTCAAAGTCTCTCTCTCCACCACCTCTTCCAGGACACTATTCCCTTTCTGTAAAAAAGTATTTCGCTACTTAACTTCATCCTATGCACTCTCATTGCAGTTTCCTTTCAAATTAAAGAAACTCGACTTGTGCGCATTTACATTACGTAGGTATTTAAACATCTCTATCATATCTCCCCTCACCCGCATTTCCTCCAAAGTATACAGATTGAGATCTTTAAGTCTGTCTCCATACGCCTTATGATGAAGACCACATACCATTTTAGTAGCCTTTTTATATCTTTTTGAAGGTGCGGCCTCCAAAATTGTACACAATATTCTAAATGAGGTCTCGCCAAAGTCTTTTACAGGGACATCAATACCTCTTTTTTCCTACTGGCAATACCTCTTCCTATGCAACCTAGCATCCTTATAGCTTTCGCCATCACCTTTCAACCTGTTTGGCCTTAGAATCATACCCAAGCCCGCTTTTCTGTCGTGCATATAAGCTCTTCACTCCCTAATCTGTACCGTTCCCTCGGGTTTTTGCATCCCAAATGTGTGCTTGCGGCTCCATAACGGAGTGCCCGAAGCATGTCAAATCGGCTGCAGTTCAGCATATCTCAAGCTGTCAGGGTAGGAAACTGAGTGAAAGAAGCCACCCAACTTAAGGCACATAGTTCATCCTCTCCACCTCTCATCTAGTCTCTTGTTCTCAAATATTATGCTGGTTGCAGGCTGTGAGGCAGGAGACATACCAAAGTTGTTACTGTGGTAGAATTGGTAAGGTCCCAGAATCTGCTCCTGATAGGAGAAGGCAGGCTGAAGAAAAAGGAAGATGGATTGAGACAAATTAAGAGTTGATTGATGAGTTTTAGGCTATCTTTTACAAAGGTGCACTAAATCCATGCATGCGCTAACTACTACGTTTTAACCTTTAGCCCACGTGTGCATGTTATCCTATGCATGCGTTAGTTAACGCATGCGTGGATTTAGCGCACCTTTGTAAAAAAAAAAAAAAAAAAAACTCACCAATTGACTGTTTTCTCTGAAAATCTTCTATAAGTACACCCTTCTGGAGGAAACATGTTAGTATTCTGAAAATTTAGATAATTCATCACAAGGGCAAAGAAAGGTTGCAGTACATCATTCTCACCTATTCTTTCTGTTTTGGGATTTGAGCTTTGTCCAGATGCAAGCTGTGCTGTGCTGAACCCAGTTTGAACAGACCTGCTCTGGCAAAAATAAACAGAAGCCTTGGGAGAATATGTCACACCACAGTCTCAGAATAACAGCTACAATGAACAGAAGCAAAAAAAAAAAAAAACACTTCCTTTTTTATTATAAGGATACCTAACAATTAGGACTCTTAAAAGATTTACCTTTAGCTCTATGATGAAAAGCACTGCTGTGGGTTTCACATATTCATGTAACTTGCATATCCTTTTTGCTGTCACCAAAGTTTCAAACAGCATGGGGGGTTTTTTTCAGCCAAGACTCCTGGAACCAAATTTTATTATCACATTCTCAGACCTGCTAATGACTCTGTGGAATGGAGAGAATTGTGGCAGATATCAGGGGAAGAAAAAGTTAATGGAGAATCATCATAAGCAGAATGGGAGTCCAAAAGAACAAATCGGTTCTGCCTGAGCTTTTATCTAATAAAGACAGCTAAGTAGCTAGCAATATATCATTCTCACCTAGATGTCTTTCTGGAAAGATGAAAAAGGTTAGACAAACATCAAAATTGCAAATTACTATAGCTGATAATGGTCCTATGAAGTGGAGAGTTGTGGCAGATATAGGAAAGAAAAGGTTAAAAGATAATTAAGAAAGGTAAGGTCTCAGAAATCAGCATAAGTAATAACACAGAATAGGAGTCATAAAAGAGAAAACACTGCTCTGATGGACCTTCTTATACTAAGGATGCCTAAGTAGTGTCTGACATCATAGGCACCGTTTGGACTTCCCACCAGAAAACTTTCAAATCTGATTGGGCGTGCTTTAGGTGTGGTTTGGGCAAGCACACCTATACTGACTTTTAACCAATTCCTTCACTTCTCAAAGCTTTTACTAGAAGCCATTTGTCTTCTGCTTAGTCTGTTACCAAATTCTAAACAAAGTTCCCTCTATAGCTCTATGCCTTAAGGCGCTGCTTTTTATCTTCCATACGTCAGGGGTTCAAGTCTTGAGTGCGGTTAGCAAATATTTGATATTCATTTTTCTACCAGAAAACCTTCAAACTCTTTGGCCATTCTTTTGCTTAAACATATTTGAATTGATCTTTAAAATGATTTGCAGCAATTCTCAGATGTCTAAAGCAGCCTGTTCTCTCTCATCCTAAACCCCTTCCCCCACCTCAACACACACTCCTCAAGCATGAAACCACAACCAGCCAAGCTGAATATACCAACAGGAATGTCTCTAGGGTACATCTCAAAAACGTGTACCTTCCTTCAATATCTGTCCAAGCCCTCTGAAGTTTTAGTAAACTCTTCCATCTGTTGCCCTGTGCAGATATTGCATAGAAGGAAATCCATTCCTACCACAATGGCTTGTAGCAGAGAGAAGATGTATGTATCTGATGCACCTGTGCCTGCAAACTGCAGAATGCTGAAAAACAGCAAAGTCCACCACTTATGAGAGCTGTTAGAATGCTGTTAAAATGAGTGAAGGTGAGGGTGGGATTTGAACCAGGGAACTTCAGAAGATGGACAAGGTGCAATAACCTGGTAAGCCACAAATGGCATCTTTCTGTCAGAAGAGAAGTTTCCTCCCATGACAGCTTAGGATGTCCTAGCCATGGGAAGGCGAAAATAAGTGTGCCTGGAAAGAGAAATGTGCTGATAAAAACAGCAAAGTCCACCATCTAGACCCTCTTATGACAGCTAATAGGAAGCTATTTTTTTTTGTTTTTTTTTGTTTTTTTTTAATTTCTTTATTGATATTTTGAACTTGACAATGTATACATTTGAAAAATCGAAAAAAAACTATATGAAAATACACTATTAACATCAGAAATATTACAATAAAAATTTTAAATCCCTTCTTAACCTATAACAGTAATGATATTATATTATACTCATCAATATTATAGAATATTATGAAATTTATTCCTCTAAATAAATAATACACCCCCCCCACCCACCCTGGATGTGCAAAGGAATCTAACATAAAGAAAAAGGAATCACTTTAATTATAATGTGACAAAATTAGTTAATGGACCCCAAATCCCCTTAAAGGATTTAACAAACCCTAAAAGCTCTGCCATAATCTTTTCATATTTATATGTTGCACATACAGTTGCCCACCAAAAACTAAAATTAATCCTATCATGATTTTTCCAATTAGATGTGATCATTTGAACCCCTATTCCTGATAAGATCATGAAAAGGCGACTATTACTTCTATCCAAAGTGGGTTTATCATGCAGAATCGTTCCAAAAATTTTGCTTCATATGTCAAAGGAATAGAGGATTGAAGAATATTATTAATTTGCCCCCAAATCGACTTCCAAAAGCCAAGTATCAATGGACTAAAAAATAAAAGATGATCCAAAGTCCCAATATCAATATGACAATGCCAACATCTATTAGATTTAGAACTATCTACTTTATTCAACCGAACTGGAGTCCAAAAAATTCTATGTAATAAAAACAACCATGTTTGTCTCATAGATGCTGACATTGTACATCTTAATCTCCAAGTCCAGATTCGTGGCCAACGAGAAACAGAAATATGCTGTTTTAACTCGATACTCCAAATATCTCTAAGACTATTTTTTGGTTTTTTATTTAAAAATCCAGAAATCAATTTATACCACTGGGCAGCCTGATGTCCTATTAAATCTGTTTGGTAGCAAAGGATTTGCAAGCTAAAATAAGTTTTCAAATTTTTCCATTCAGGGAACCCCATTTGAATAGCCTGCTTCAACTGCAAGCACCTATATTGTTGAGTGTTTGAAATACCAAATGAATGCTGCAGTTGTGAAAACTCAAGCAGATTACCATTAGAAATAAGATCATCTAATGTCCTAATATTTGCCTGCATCCAATTCTTCCAAGCGATTCCAGCACCGCCTATTTGAATCTTGGAGTTTAACCATAAGGACTGTAAAGTAGATTTCATTATTGGTACCTCTGTTAATTTATCAATAAATTTAATAGTTTTCCAAGTATCCAATAAAATTATATTGTCCTTAGCATATTTATGAAATCTGATACTTAATACATGTGGAAGTCAAATTCCGTTCCAAATATAACCAATCTGGTTGATGATAATAAGCTCAGGGAGGATCCAATACATACCTTGACGCAATATATAGGCTTGATGGTACCTATAAAAGTTTGGAAAATTTACCCCACCCTCCACAATTGATTTTTGCAACGATACTAAAGCAATTCTTGGTTTTTTCCCAAGCCAAACAAATTTTGTCAAAATATTATTTAATTTTTTGTAAAAGGACTCTTGAAAATAAACTGGTAACATACTCATTTGGTAACAAACTATAGGCAAAATCATCATCTTTACTGTTTGCACTCTCCCCCACCAAGAAATATGCAAAGGATTCCATTGCTCACACAATTCTGTAACTTTTAGTAATAAGGATTTTTCATTTACCTTCATTGTTTCTTCCAATGTACTTTTTATCCAAATTCCTAAATATTTTATTCCATCTTTCTTCCAACTAAACTGAAACGAATCAAATAAGCCTTTTATACAATGTACATTTAGTGGAAGAATTTCTGATTTATTCCAATTTATTTTATAACCTGAAAATTTTCCAAATATATTAATCAAATCCAATAAATGTGGAATGGTTGACTCCGGATTTCTCAAATGAATCAAAATATCATCTGCATAAGCAGAAATTTTATATTCCCGACCTGCATAAGGAATACCTTCTATCTCCTTTGATTGTTGAATAGCTAAAAGTAGAGGTTCCAAAACAATATCAAATAACAAAGGAGATAATGGACAACCCTGTCTAACTCCCCTTTCTAAAAAGAACCTTTCTGAAAAAGTATTATTTATATATAATCTAGCAGATGGGGAGCTATACAGGGATTGAATCATTTGTATAAATCGAGAACCAATACCAAACCAATCCATTGCTTGATACATAAAAGTCCATTCTACCCGATCAAATGCTTTCTCTGCATCTAAAGAAACAGAGAAAGCCGGATCTTTCATATCCTTTGTTAAATGTAAAATATGAAAAGCTAATCTGGTGTTATTTGAAGAATATCTTTGAGCAACAAAACCTGTTTGATGCATACCAATAAGGGAGAGCCTTATTCAAACGCAAAGCCAATATTTTAGCTAACAATTTCCCATCAACATTAATCAAAGAAATAGGCCTATAGTTTGAAACCAACATGGGATCTCTGTTTGGCTTAGGCAAAACTATTGTTAAAGCTTCTGCCATAGTACCTGAAATACAACCTTTATTTAGTTGAAACTGATATAATTTGAAAAGATGGGGTAACAAAATAGTTTGAAAAGAGTTAAAAAATTCTACCGTATATCCATCACTTCCTGGAGCGGATCCAACTCTAAGGGACTTTAAAGCCCTCTGAATTTCTTTTTGTGTTATAGGTGCTTCGAGATTTTCTTTCATATGATCAGGAACTTTAGGCCCATTAATCAACTTTAAAAATTCAAAACCATCTTTCTCTTTATTAAAATAATGCTCAGAAGAATACAAGCTTTCATAAAATTTCAAAAATTGTTGTAAAATATTTTTAATTTGAGAATGAATTATTCATTATCATCTGAAATAGCCATTATATTAGCTTTCCTTTTTTTTGCTTTTAAATAGTTAGCTAGTAATCTTCCCGCCTTATTTGAGGTTCCATAATACAATGCCTTATAGGACACAAACTCCTTTCTAGCCAATTGTGATGATATCTCATTGTATCTAAATTTTACTTTTAGCAAATTCTGATAAATACTTTGTTCCCATTTTTCCTTTAATTTAATTTCCAATTCTCTAATATTTTGTTCTAAAATTTAAAAAATCTTTATTTAGTTTTTTTCTAACATATGCTGAGTACGAAATTATGTGTCCTCTCAAGGTAGCTTTAAAGGCATCCCATAAAATTTCCTGAGACATTTCTTCTGATTCATTAAACTGAAAAAATTCACTTATTTTTAACTTAAATTTTTCTATAAAATTGGAATCTGCTAGCAATGTATTATTAAACCTCCAAACAGGTCTATTATTTTCTTGTTCATCTATCTCAAAATCAATCCAAATACCCCCATGATAAGAACATAAGAACATAAGCAGTGCCTCCGCCGGGTCAGACCATTGGTCCATCCTGCCCGGCAGTCCGCTCCCACGGCGGCCCAAACAGGTCACGACCTGTCTGAATCACCAGAAGGGGCTCCCTTGCCACCTTGGTTTCTCATTGAAGTCCTATCTTCCCATCGTAGTCCTAACCCTCCGGTCTTGCACATGCACGACCTGTTGGGTTTCTATACTTATTACCTGGTTAGCTTTCTATACCTGTGTTACATCCCAGCACCTCTCTCAGTATCCCACGATCCCCCTATCCCTCAGGAATCCGTCCAATCCCTGTACCGTACTCTGCCTGATCACTTCCTCCGGTAGCGCATTCCAAGTGTCCACGACCCTTTGGGTGAAAAAAAAACTTCCTTGCATTTGTTTTGAACCTATCTCCCTTCAGTTTCTCCGAATGCCCCCTCGTACTTGTTGTCCCCTTCAGTCTGAAGAATCTGTCCCTATCCACCCTCTCTATGCCCCTCATGATCTTGAAGGTCTCTATCATATCTCCCCTGAGCCTCCTTTTTTCCAGAGAGAAGAGCCCCAGCCTATCCAACCTCTCGGCGTATGGGCAATGTTCCAGCCCTTTTACCAGTTTCGTTGCTCTCCTTTGGACTCTCTCAAGTACCGCCATGTCCTTCTTGAGGTGTGGCGACCAATACTGAACGCAGTATTCCAGATGTGGACGCACCATCGCTCGATACAATGGCATGATGACTTCCCGCGTCCTGGTTGTTATGCCCCTCTTTATGATGCCCAGCATCCTGTTGGCTTTTTTCGAGGCTGCTGCACACTGTGCAGATGGCTTCAGTGATGCATCCACCAGCACACCCAAGTCTCTCTCAAGTCTGCTGTCTCCCAACAATGCCCCCCCCCCCCAATTTGTAGTTGAACAACGGGTTCTTTTTCCCTATATGCATGACCTTGTATTTTTCCACGTTAAAGCGCATTTGCCATTTGTTTGCCCAGTCTTCCAGCTTGTCCAGGTCCCTTTGCAGGTCCTCACACTCCTCCCTGGACCTAACTCTACCGCATAGTTTGGTATCATCTGCAAATTTTATAACCTCGCACTTTGCCTCCTTTTCCAGGTCATTGATAAATATGTTGAAGAGTAACGGCCCCAGCATCGATCCCTGTGGCACACCGCTCGTGACTCCCCACCAGTCAGAATATTGGCCCTTCACTCCGACCCTCTGCAGTCTACCCGACAACCAGTGCTTGATCCATCTATGCACATCCCCTCCCACCCCGTGGTTCCACAGCTTCCTAAGCAGCCTTTCATGTGGCACCTTGTCGAAAGCCTTTTGAAAATCGAGGTAAATGATGTCTATGGGTTCCCCATTGTCCACCCGACTGCTTATTCCCTCAAAGAAGTACAGAAGGTTCGTTAGGCACGACCTTCCCTTACAGAATCCGTGATGGCTTGTTCTCAGTAGGCCATTCCTCTCGATGTGCTCGCAAATGCCGTCCTTGATCATAGCTTCCACCATCTTCCCTATAATTGAAGTCAGGCTCACCGGCCTGTAGTTCCCGGTGTCACCCCTCGATCCCTTCTTGAAGATAGGTGTGACATTCGCCAATTTCCAGTCCTCTGGTACCTCACCAGTTTTCAAGGATAGGTTGCAAACATGCTGGATTGTGCCCGCTATTTCTTATCTTAGTTCCTTCAGAACCCTTGGGTGGATCCCGTCCGGGCCTGGTGATTTACCGCATTTTAACCTGTCTATCTGTTTGAGGACATCCTCCTTACTTACCTCTATGTGCTCCAATTTTTCGGCCTGTTCCCCACTCATGAGCTCCTCTGAGTCCGGTATATTAGATGTGTCTTCGCTCGTGAAAACCGACGAGAAGAACGTGTTCAACCTCTCAGCTACCTCTTTATCCTCCTTAATCACTCCCTTCCTATCCCCATCGTCCAACGGCCCCACCTCCTCTCTCGCTGGTCGCTTCCCCTTTATGTAACTGAAGAATGCCTTGAAGTTTTTCGCCTCCCTGGCCAGCCCCTCTTCGTATTCCCCTTTCGCTTTTCTAACCTCTTGGTGGCATTCCTTTTGGCATTTCCTGTGCGCCTGGTGATTTTCCTCCGTTGGGTCCTTTTTCCATCTCCGGAAGGATACTTTTTTGTCATTTATTGCCCTCTTTACTTCAGTTGACATCCAAACCGGGTCCTTTGATCGCTTGTTCTTGCAGCCTTTCCTGAAACTGGGGACGTACATTCTTTGTGCTTCCTGCAGGGTGTCCCTGAATAGGGTCCAGGCGCTTCCCACAGTCTCCATCCTAAAGATGTTTCTGAGCTTCCTCCCCACCATTTCCCTCATAGCAACATAGTTCCCTTTCTTGAAGTTGAGCGCAGTTGTTGCGGTCCTCCTTACTATGGGTGTCCCCCTTTCTAATGTGAATCTGATCGAGTTGTGATCACTGTTGCCTAGTGGTCCTCCCACTTCTACCCCTCTTGCAGGCCCCCCTAATCCGTTTAGGATGAGGTCAAGAGTAGCACCCCCTCGCGTCGGTTCTTTGACTAGTTGCTCCATGAAGCAGTCCCTCACAGCTTCTACAAATCCTGTTTCCCTAGTGCAGTTGGAGTGACCCGTACTCCAGTCTATTCCCGGGTAGTTGAAGTCCCCCATCACTGTTACACTTCCAGTCCTGCATTCCTGTCTCAATTCCGCTTCCAAGTCGTGTCCGACTCCTTCTGGCGTACCAGGTGGGCGATAGTACAGCCCCAGTTTTATGCCTGCACCCTTGTTCCCCGGCAATTTGACCCATAGCGATTCCAGCCCCTCTGCCTTCGTTGCCATATCCATCCCGACCGAGTGGATAGAGTCCTTTATATATAGTGCTATGCCTCCCCCCTTCTTTTGGGTCCTGTCCCTCCTGTAGAGCTTGTACCCCGGCAGCGCCACATCCCATTGATTTTCCTCTGTCCACCAGGTTTCTGCAATTCCAATTATATCTAGGTCCTCCCCCTTGGCCACGACTTCTAGTTCACCCATCTTGGCCATGAGGCTTCTTGCATTTGCGTATAAGCACCGCAGGTCCCGTAGGTCCCGTCGTTTTTCCTCCACCTCTGCATTTACCTGGGCCGCCTGCCCTTGGATTTCGGGCAGTTCTCCCGTTCCCTGTGCTTCTGCTTTGCCCTCAGCCTTTACCCTCTTAGCTTTCAGCTTCCCCACATTCCCGCCACCCCACTTCCCCGCTTTTCCTCTGAGTTTTCTAGCCCTACCGGCCCCCTCCTGGGCTATCATCCCTTGAGCCTCTGTTTGATCCCCCTCGCCTTGTGGTACCTCTATATTGCCCTCAGCTTTCGCCCTCGTGCCACCCAGTCCCCCTGTGTCTCCATGCCCCTTAGTCTTCTCCCAGCAAGCTCCCTTTACCTGATGTTTCCCTCACTGTTTGATCATAAGATCCTCCGGTCCCTCTGCTTCCTCCCTGCAGTCAGCCCGTTCAGCATCTGTTCTGGATACTGTTGTCCGAAGCGTCAACATCAGATCAGCTGTCGGCTTTCCCCCTCTCCTCAGTTTAAAGCCCTCTCGATCTCCTTCCTCACATTGGCTGCCAGTAGTCTAGTTCCCGCTGTGCTCAGGTGCAGGCCTTCCCGCCGGTAGAGCTTGCTCTTTCCCCAGAAGGACGTCCAGTTCCTCACAAAGTGGAAGCCCTCCTCCTGGCACCATCTCCTCAACCATGCATTCACAGCCTGGAGGTCTGCCTGCCTCTTTGCATCTGCTCTCGGTACAGGCAGGATCTCCGAGAATGCTATCCTCCGTGTGCTCCGCTTCAGCTTTCGTCCCAGGACCCTGAACTGGTCAGTCAGTGTGGCCATGCTGAAGTTCCTCCGGCTCACATCATTCGTTCCGACGTGGATTATTACCGCAGTCTCCTCTGTCTCTGCTCCGTCCAGGATCCTCTCAATCCTATCAGTGATGTCTCGTGTCTTGGCCCCTGGGAGACAAGTCACTAGCCGGTCCTCCCTTCCTCCAGCTACGTGACTGTCTACCTCTCTCAAGATCGAGTCTCCCACCACAATAGCAGACTTCCCTTTCCTCAGCAACCTCCTCTGCCTCAGGTCTGTGTCCTTGGTGTAGTGCGGTGTCTCTCCCTCGGGGTCCCGGTGAGTCGCGGTCTCCTCCTCTTGCGTGGTTCCTCCGCTAGGTCCTTCCCCGGTGTCGCCTTGTGGATCCTGGGTCTCATCTGCCGACATCTGTCTGTGCAGCTGCTGGTCCCGTTCCTCCACCTTCCTATAGGCCTCCTCGATGAATCTCTCGAGGTCTCTCACCTGGTCCACAATGGGGCCTGCTCCGTCTGTGTTCTGGGTTGACCAGCTCGTCTCCTCTGTGGTGCGTAGTCCCTCCAGTTCCTGGACCCTGACCCTCAATCTGCCGACCTCCATCCTCAGGCTTTCCAGTTCCTGACACCGACTGCATATGTACTCCCGCCTTCCCAAGGGGAGGTAGTCGTACATATTGCACTCTGTGCAGTATACCGGAAAGTACCTCTGGGATCCTGGGTCCTCCATCGCTCTCGTAAAGTGCTGGTGTGCTCCTGCTGATTGGAGCCTGTTATTTTGTTAGCTTCAGAATCCAACTGTCGTCACTGCAGGCGCTTCACAAAGGCGCGCCGAACGGCTGAGCGCCATTGGCGCTGTGCTCTTTTAAATGTTCCCTTTCGGTCAGGGAGGGGGCAGAGCAGGGCTCCCACGCTGCCTCTCTTCGGGAACAATCTGGATACGCTGTCTCCCGCTGTCTCCCGCTGATCTAAAAGTATAATTGAATCTATATTCGCCTTCTTAACCTTCTGTACTAAATTATCTGAAACGAAAAAATAATCAATTCTAGAAAATGATTTGTGAACATGGGAATAAAATGAAAATTCCTGATCATTGAAATGAAAAATCCTCCAAATATATTTTAAACCACAAGAATTTATCAAATTATCTAATCCTAAAGATTTTAAAATTTTACTAGGCTTTTTATCTAAAATAGGGTCCATTACTGCATTAAAGTCCCCTGCCAAAATTAAATTGGAGGAAGATGATGGTAAAATTATTTGTTGAAGGTTTTTAAAAAACTCAGATTGATTCAAATTAGGTGCATAGATATTGAACAGTATCAAGGTATCTTTCCCTGAGCTCATTTTTACTTGGACCCATCTTCCGAAAGGATCCATAGATAACATAGTAAAAGTAGCCATACATTTTTTATGTATCAAGATAGCCACACCAGCTTTTTTGCCTACAGCAGGGGCAAAAAAACACTGTTTAATCCAACCCCCTTCCAGCTTACTTGATTCTAATGCAGATAAATGAGTTTCTTGCAGGAAATAAATATCTGCCCCCTGTCTTTTAAGAAAAGATAAGGCTTTCTTTTTCTTTATAGGGTGATTGAGTCCATTAACATTCAACGAATACATTTTAAAATACATTTATATTTATATTTATTTTAAGGAACCAAAGAAAATGACCTGAAAAGATTTTAATTCTTATATATAAATTATCCCAATTACACATCCAATTACCCTCCCTTAAAACCCCTATATACCCTCCCACACCCATCCCCCATAACAAATATAAGTGAATGACAGCACACATAAAGACCAGGAAATCGAAACAAATCCCCAACCAGCAAACTATCAATTCATACTATAATAAAATCTTAAAATAATGAATTAAATTAAAATCATTACTTAAAATTACCATAAAATGAAATCTTGAAAATAATAAATTATATTATATAACTAATATCATTTTTCATTATAGACATTAAAACTTATTATATAAAATTTCCAACTTATCCAAACAAAACAAAATTCACAAAAATTAATAAATACCAAATATAAAAACTAAATGAATAAATAAATTAATGTTTATGATTAATAGATACCCAATAAAATATTAAAATATGAAATATTGAAATATGAAATGTTAAAATTAATATATTAAATTATATAATTTATATTATCTAAAATTAGAGACAGTAGAAATTATTATATAAAATTATCATCCTATTCAACCAAAACATGTAACAAATTTAGAAAAATTAATAAATAAAAATGAAGACTAAATGATTAAATAAAATGATTATTACTAGATATCCAGAATATAAATGAACATTAAAATAATAAAAATTCCAAATCTTCCCAACCTTTAAAATTCATATCCATTCATTCCCTCATTATAAATTTTATAATAAAATAAAAACCTAAAATCAGCAAACAAAGAACATATAAGAATAAATATATATAAATACTAAATACTTGTCACACTAGAAGAAAATCATATCTAAAGATAAAAGTAATCCATTTCTCAACTTATAAAAGATTCAAATCATCTTTACTAAACACTAATGTTACAGCTAGAGGATAAAAAAAATAAAATAAAAATAAAACTCATATCTCTATATTATTTATGTTATTATAGAAGTATCTGCCATAATATTAAAAAAGATATATAAATTATAATTAATAAATATTAAAATGAGCGAAGGTGGGATTTGAACCGGGGTACTTGAGAAAATAGACAAGGCGCATTAACCTGGTGAGCCACAAATGCTTTCTTTGTGGTGATTGTGATATGATAGATAATCAGATGATACACAGGCATGTCAGTCAACTATGATATGAAAGGGCAGTGAGATCCACTTGAGTAGAAGCTGATGTAGTTCTATGGGTTAAAGTCCTGTGATGTCATACAGAGGTTGTAAGTTCAACACCCAGCGCATCTTTTAATTGTGGCATACTACCTTGAAGGTGCAGCTTAATGATCTCACAATGAGGCCAGCTTTGTGAAGCTGAAGAGCTCCATTTTGGAATGAGGGAAAATGCATGTTAAGGTCTGTGTCTGGTTTTTCTCTTTTTTTAAGCGCTGAGAAATGAAGTAATGTGTGCAATAATGATATGTTTTTCATGTTCTTTCTTTGCTCTCAAGAAAAAGCTGTTTGCAGCACTGTTTTTTGAGAAAAAAGGAGGTTCTATTTAAGCAGGAAAGCCAAAGGTGGTGTAATGAATAAATCATATTACTGTTTGGGCAGAAAAGTACTATGTTATGCGTGCAATATGTTTATATTGATGTGCTCTATTGACATGGTAGCTTATTAAATCTATTAGGAGGGAGAAAGAAGAAAAAACCCAATATTCAAACTCACTATAGGAAATATCATTGCGGAAGTGGAAAACACGTCTAACTTGCGTCTATAGGAAGTCTCCCGCTACGAAAGCTGAAACTGCATTGAAATGAAGCAAAAACTACACTTAGACCAGCTTTTCCTTCGCTTACATTTTAAACGCGGTCTGCCACCTAAGTAGCGTCTATGTGGTGCCTATCCTTAACCACTCCCACTTACGCCCACGTCTACAAACTTAAATGCGTGTTTTAACTAAACTCACGTCTATCTCGCGTCTATGTTCTGAGAACGTCTATCTGACACCTACCTCCATCTAAGTCCCAATTAACGCTTGTTAAGACCCTTAAATGGCTCAATATCCACTTAAATCAGACATCTAAACCATGCCTAAAGATAGGCGCAGTTTACAGAATCTAGGCCTAAGTGCAGTATGACCCCATCCAGTGTGGGTTCCATTACCAATTGCTAGAACAGTTCTCCTTGTAGAGAATCCAGAATCTCCCTACTTCTAGAAGACCCTGCAATAGGGATACCCCAATCAACATTCGGCATGTTAAAATCATCTATTAGCAAGACTTCCCCTTTTTTAGATATATTCTGAATGTCTACTATTAAATCTCTATCTACTTCTTCCGTCTGTGAAGGAGGTCTGTATATCGCACCAATGTAAATATATTCACCATTCCCTCTTTCCAAATTGATCCACAGTGCCTCTTCCTTGCCCTGCAGATCCTGCAATTGTGTGGCTTTAATTTGATCTTTAATATATAACACTACTCCTCCTCCTTTTCTTCCTACCCTGTCTGTCCTGAACAGATTATAGCCCGGTATAACTACATCCTAGTCATGGTTCTCTGTGAACCATGTCTCTGTGATCATCACTATATCCAACTCCTCTTCTTCCATCACAGCTTCTAGATCCAGAATCTTGTTTCCGATACTTCGAGCATTAGTATAAACTGCTTTCCAGACTTTGCCCCCTTTTCCCATCCGTGTAGAAGTAGTAAGTGAATTACTTACCTGAGGGCTTATACTCACCCGGGAGCTTTGATCACCCTGCCCCATCGCTTCTAGTTTAAAGCCCTCTTTAGTAGATTAGCCAGTCTGCTAGCAAAGATACTTCTTCCCTTCTTTGATAGATGCACACCATCCCTGCTCAGCAGCCCTTGGAAGATCATCCCATGGTCTAGGAAGCTAAAACGCTCTTGATGACACCATCCACGTAGCCAAGCATTCATCTCCAGGATGTGTGCTTCTCTGCCCTGGCCTTTACCCTTGATAGGGAGGATGGATGAGAATACCACCTGCGCACCTGACTGCTTCACCTTCTCTCCCAGAGCCACAAAGTCACTTCTGACACTTTCGCAGGGGTACCTGACAGTATTGTTAGTGCCAATGTTTTTGTACTACTTCATGATATGTGGGAATTACTAACGAGTTCTGGATGATGAATCTGAGGGATCTTAATGGTGTATATAGTATAAGAAGATGTGCAATGTAGGCAGGTTCTCCTGAAGCAAGTACTTTGAAAACTAGTAATAATGTCTTGTACATGATGTGATGTGTGACAGGAAGCCAATGGGTTTCTTTCAAAAGAGGAGTGATGTCATATTTCTGGGCTGGTGTGCACAGGTTTGATTTTAGCATTTTTTCAAGAGGAGCTTGAAAGAGGCCTGGTAGTTGGCTCCCTCAAAGTACAGATAGCAGGTACTTTGTGCTTCAGACCTTAGACTAATAAAAGGACATTGGCCTTCACCCAGATGTGTCCAGATTTTTGAAGGGAGCATTACGTCTGCATCCTCTAGTATATCAACCTTTTCCAAAGTAGAGTTTTAATCTCGTTCTGCAGGCTCTCACTAGAGCCTTGTATGAGCCTTTGGAGAAGATGTCAATGATGAACCTGACAGTTAAAGCAGTGGTTTTAGTGGCAGTCACATCAGCATGATGGGTGTCTGAATTGCAGGCTTTATCCTGCTGAGGACTTTTTCTCAGATTTTCAGAGACTGGGGTATTACCACATACAGTCCCCTCTTTCTTGCTGAAAGTAGTCTTGTGTTTTCACATCAATCAAGAAGTATAGGTACCTGCTTTCATGCTCTTGGGTCCAAGAAGAGTGACAAAGTTCTGAAATTGCTGGATGTTCGCAGAGTGTTGCTTCGATATCTAAAAGTGACGAATGAGTTTCGCTTGTTGGATTATGTCTTTATGCTGGCGGTTACTAGCCGCTGAGGCCGGCCAGCTTCAAAAGTGACCATTTTGTATGGATTCGTATGGTCATTTCTTCAACTTATATTGGAAGCAGGAAAACAACTTCCTGTGTCCTTAAAGGCACATTCCACCAGGAGCATAGCATCTTCCTTGGCGGAGTCTAGAGCAGTTCCCCCTGAAGAAAATTGTAGAGAGGCCACATGGTCCTCCCTCTATACTTTCACAAAGTTTTAGGATGGATATAGTGGCTAAATTGGATACCGCGTTTGGATCTTCAGGACTTTCAGCAGGCTCATCTGTCCCACAGGTTCAAGATTGGTGTTCCTATTGCACTAAAAGGGAAGATTAGGTACTTACCTTGATAATCTTTCTAGTAGATAGGAACATCAGTCTTTAAGCATATCCTGTCAGATGTTCATTAGCCTGCTTACTGTCTCAGACATGTCAGTATTTCCAGATATCCAGGATAGGGGAGACCACTTCTGTTTTGAAGAAACAAGGGGGTATCTTTCAGAACTCCAAGACTGCTAGTTCAGGTTGTACCCAGGTAGGTGGCTTGTTCGTTCCACCTCATTATGTTTATACATAGTTCATGATTATTATGTGTTAAATGTTGTGAACAGATTTGTTTCTCAGGGAGAGTCCCCATACCCCTTCCCTATTATGCTTTCTCTAGGACTGACCATCTGCTTTGATACAAACTGAGGAATTACAGGACAGCTCAGAATGATGGGATGGGAAGCAGAAAAATGTAAATAAGGCTCTCTACACAGATCTCATGATCAGAGGTACTCTGTAATGCTAGGAGACTTCAACATGCCAGATGCAGATTGGGACACACTCTCCGCGACTACGGGTAGCACCAGAAGAATATTAAACTCCATAAAGGGCGCACGTCTCAAGCAATTGGTATTGGAACCCACCAGGGACAAGGCGTTACTAGACCTGGTTCTCACCAACGGAGATAGCGTCACGGAAGTCTCAGTAGGAGAAACACTGGCCTCCAGCGACCATAATATGGTTTGGCTCAACCTCAAGAAAGGATTCCCGAAAACAAACACAGCAACAAGGGTTCTCAACTTTAGAGGCACAGACTTCAACCGCATGGGAGAGTTCGTCCATGAGGAGCTACATAAACAAGCAAAAACTGATAATGTGGAGGATATGTGGTTGACTCTGAAGTCCATACTACACGAAGCAACAGACCAATACATAAAGACTGTAAGTAAACGCAGGAGAAACAAAAGACCCCAATGGTTCAGTAAAGAAATTTCAGACCTAGTTAAACAGAAAAGAGACGCTTTTATCGACTACAAACATTTAGGCAGAGAGGGGGCAAAAGAGGACTATCTAGACAGATCTAAAGCTGTCAAAACAGCAGTCAGAGAGGCCAAACTCCGAATGGAGGAAGAGCTAGCACGGAAAATTAAGAAAGGGGATAAATCTTTCTTCAGCTATATTAGCGACAGAAAAAGAAACAAAGATGGGATAGTTCGCCTGAAGCAATCGGACGGTAACTTTGCAGAATCAGACTCTGTGAAGGCAGAATTACTAAACCAATACTTCTGTTCAGTGTTCACCCGCGAAGAGCCGGGAGCTGGTCCACAGCTGCAGACGGGAGATAACCGGAAAGACCCGTTTCAGGATTTCGAATTTACGCCCAGTAGTGTCTACGGCGAACTTTCAAGACTCAAAGTAAACAAAGCCATGGGACCGGATAACCTACACCCCAGAATGCTCAGGGAGTTAAGGGAAGTCCTGGCAGAACCATTATCTGTTCTTTTCAATCTTTCCCTAAGCACAGGAAGGGTCCCCTTGGACTGGAAAACAGCCAACGTAATCCCACTCCACAAAAAGGGCTGCAGGACAGAGACAGCAAACTACAGACCAGTGAGTCTCACGTCTATAGTGTGTAAACTCATGGAAACACTGATCAAACAGAATATTGACACAATCCTAGATGAAGAAAAACTGCGTGATCCACACCAACACGGGTTCACCCGGGGTAGATCCTGCCAATCTAATCTGATTAGCTTTTTTGACTGGGTTACCAGACAACTGGACGCCGGAGAGTCACTGGACGTGGTATACTTGGACTTCAGTAAAGCATTTGATAGCGTCCCTCATCGAAGATTACTGAACAAGCTGAAATCGATGGGATTAGGAGACATTCTAACTACATGGGTTGGGGATTGGCTGAGCGGTAGACTTCAGAGGGTGGTGGTAAACGGTACCCCATCCAAAGCATCGGACGTGATCAGTGGAGTGCCGCAGGGATCGGTCCTGGGTCCGATCCTATTCAATTTATTCATAAGAGATATGACGAAAGGACTTAGAGGAAGGGTATCACTGTTCGCCGACGATGCCAAACTTTGTAACATAGTAGGCAGATGCTTATTACCTGATAATATGACACACGACCTACTACTGCTGGAAAATTGGTCAAAAACTTGGCAGCTAGGCTTCAATGCTAAAAAATGCAAGATAATGCACTTGGGCAGGAGAAACCCCCGTAGAACTTATGTACTAAATGGTGAGACCTTGGTTAGAACTACGGCGGAACGCGATCTAGGAGTGATCATTAGCGAGGATATGAAGGTTGCCAATCAAGTGGAGAAGGCTTCCTCCAGGGCAAGACAAATGATGGGGTGTATCCGTAGAGGTTTCGTCAGCAGGAGACCTGAGGTTATGATGCCGTTGTACAGAGCCATGGTGAGGCCTCATTTAGAGTACTGTGTGCAGTTTTGGAGCCCACACTACCGAAAGGACGTGCTGAGGATCGAGTCGGTTCAGCGAACGGCCACCAGGATGGTCATGGGGCTCAAGGATCTCACGTATGAAGAAAGACTAAAGAAGTTGCGGCTGTACTCACTTGAGGAAAGAAGAGAACGGGGAGATATGATTGAAACGTATAAGTACATCACGGGACGCATCGAGTCAGAAGATGATATCTTCTGGCTCATGGGACCCTCAACCACCAGAGGGCATCCGCTGAAAATCAGGGGAGGGAAGTTTCATGGCGATCCCAGGAAGTACTTCTTCACCGAGAGAGTGGTGGACTCCCACCCCAGGTGATAAAGGCCAGTAGCGTAACAGATTTTAAGAAAAAATGGGATACTCACGTGGGATCTTTAAGGGAGTAAACTCAGGGGGGGGATACTTGGAATGGGCAGACTTGGTGGGCAATAGCCCTTTTCTGCCGCTTTTTCTATGTTTCTATGTTTCTATGTTCAAGATTGACATTCCTATCTGCTTGAAAGAAAATTATCAAGGTGAGTACCTAATCTTCCCTTGAACTTCCAGTAAAAAGGTGTGTGCTAAATCCAGATAAATTAAAAGCCCCCCCCCCCCCACCTCCTTTTCTGTAATGTAAAGGCTTCCTGAATTGTCTTTATAGGGTGGTCTCCAAGCCTCTTCTAAAGTTCTTACAAAGTAGTATACCACTTCAGTTAGAGGCCATCTGAATTTTGTTTTTGGTTTTGAATTTGAATTTGGCACCAAAAGTGACCCAAAATCTAGATTAAAATTTCAGCCAAATATGCTCGAGCATTTTCATTTGAAACCAAAATTCTTCAATCCCCCCCATCCGTGATTAGTTGAAACCAAAATTCTTCACTCCTCTCCATCCGTGATCACTCTCAGCTGCTGTTCCACCCCCAGAAGAGAGTGGATCCTCCCAAACCAGCCAACCATCTGACCCCCAACACAAATGTCCTCCTCAGACCTATTTTTAAACATTCTGGTGGTCTAGTGGCTTTGTCTGGGTAAGAGTGATCTCCAGTTGCTCTTGTCTCCGCAGATTTATCAGCCAAAATGGCTACCAGGACTTCCCACAGTAGTCTTGTGAGACAGCCTTGCAACAATTTTGGGATTGGAAGCAACATAAGCAGGAATCACTAAAGATTGCTCCTGTTGATGCTGTTTCAAATCCCAGGATGACACAGGAAGTTTCAGCTGAGGAGACTGTGGGGGTAAGAACAACTGGGGATCACTCTTGCCCTGAAGAAGCCAGTAGACCTTCAGGCCAATTAAAGAAAATGTAAGCCTGGAGAGGGCCTTCAGGTGGTGGAAGGGTTGGGGATGGGTGGTCAGCCAGCTGGCCAGCTCTCTTCTGGCTGTGGCAGCAACATCTGACCTGGAAGGACCCGCAAAACACCATTTTCTGTTCTGGCTGAAATTTGTCGTTTGATTTAGGCAGGAACCAAAACCACCAGTTTCAGTCATCCTCTTGCCTTCAGCTGCCAAAGACAGGCTCAGCACAGACACCATACAGAACACAGAACTAAGAAGAATTTTCACAAATTCTTAAAGTCACTGTCCCATTTAGGCTAAGACATCAATTTTTGGGTCAGTTGCATTGACCATATTCCTTAAGCAGAAATATGTAACTCAGAGATTGGAATCCAGCCCAGAGTTCTGGAACATTCCAGAATGCATTACTGAATTCAGTGGTCTAAATGAGCAATGACATTAACAGCAATGTTCATGTTCTTTCAGGCTAAGGGAAGCCAAGAGACTACTTTTAATGAGCTCAACCTTCTCTTTACAACTAGTGACCTGTTTTCAGCTGGCACAGAAACCACCTCTACAACCTTGCGCTGGGCACTGCTGTTCATGCTTCTCCACCCAGAAATTCAGAGTAAGTGGAAAAGGGAATGAAATACAGTGAAAGATGGAAGATGGAGACATAATTCATTGTCTGACTCATAATCTGTACCTGTCATTGAAAAATTTTCTAATTATATTTCATAGCATGCTGATTTCTTTTTAGGTCAGGATCTGAAAAGTGCTCCATGTTGATGATGGAGATAATCTTTCATGGCCAATGGTGTCATACTAAATGCAAAAATGAAAAATAAAAAGGCTTGGGTTTCAGAAATGTTTTAGATGATTTGCCACGTGATTTGCATTGCTAATCAGGAGACAGGAGCTTACTTACTTGCAGTGCTGAGAAAATGTTTGTGAAATCCCTAGGATAGTCTGTATTTCTGTATAATTTATATAGGAAAAGTGATGTAACCCTCAATAAGAGAAAAATAACCCCATTGAATAAGTAAATCAGAGAAAAGGATATGTATTTTGATTACCTATTAAATGAAAAGTATTTGTGTGAAAAAGTAAGTGTGGCTAATTAGAATCAGATAACAAGTAAATCACCCTCCAGAGCAGGGGTCTCAAAGTCCCTCCTCGAGGGCCGTAATCCAGTTGGGTTTTCATGATTTCCCCAATGAATATGCCTGAGATCTATTTGCATGCACTGCTTTCATTGTATGCTAATAGATCTCATGCATATTCATTGGGGAAATCCTGAAAACCCAACTGGATTGCGCCCCCGAGGAGGGACTTTGAGACCCCTGCTCCAGAGTAAATCTGTATGACTTGTCCTCTGTCAGGGTCCAAAAGGTTTTGAGTTTGCTCTGCTGCATAGAAATGATTGGGAAATCATCATGCCATCATCACATAACATAACATATAATCAGGCTTTTATACTGCATAAGCATACAGTTCAGTGCGGTTCACAAAGAATAAATTAAAAAACCAAATAAGGTATCCAAAAAGCTAGCTGACTATAAATTTTGAAAAAAGATAAGTTTTTAGTTGGCTTCTAAAATGTAAGTAAGAGTGTGATGTAAGAAGAATATCATGAAAGATCTTGTCATGAGAGGTCACTTGAAAGGAAAGTGTATGATCATGGTATTTCTTACTCTTACAGCCCTTGACGTGCAGAAACATGAAAAGGGCATGAGATTTTCTACTATTTTTCTGAGAAGACACAAAGAATATATTGGCCAGATATCGAGGAACCTGACTGAAAGCGACTTTGTAATATATACAACCTAGTTTGAAAACTATACCGGCCTCCACAGGAAGCAAATGCAATTCCTGATAGAAGGGGTCACATGATCGAATTTCTTTAATCCACAGTGTTCTGAATGACTCTCAGTCTGATGTTTTTTTTAGTATTAGTGATTAATGCTCATATCTGTCTAATAAGGCAAAGAGAGACCATTTTTAAACATTTAGGGCTCCATTTATCCACTTTCAGACATTAGAGGCATAATCAAAAACCTAAGATGTCCAAAAAACCATCTAAGTCGGCACTTGGATGTCCTAATTACCGGGATGTACAAGCATCGATTTTCGTTTTCCTGGACATCTAGCAAGATGTTTTTCCCACTGTGCATCCAGAGTACAAGGGTGTGTGTTAAGAGGTATGTTATGAGCGGGCTTTGGGAGTGCTAGACTTGGATATCTTGCAGCAATAATCAAACCTTTTCCAAGATGTCCTGTATGGATCTTAGATGTTTTGGACTAGACCTCTTTTGGAAGCATCTGAGTGCCAAAAAGGTACCCAAACTGACCAGATGATCACTGGAGGGATTAAATAATGAGACCCCCACACTTCCCAAGTGGTCACTGAACCCCCTCCCACCCCACAAAGATCTGAATGAAACAGTACATACCTGTCTCCAGAACAACAGCATCTAGTATAGGGAAGCCAAGTAGAATTCCACATAGGTATCTTAAGTAGCCAAGTGGTGGGTTAGTGAACCACAGAGAGGAGGAGTCAGTCCCATAACCCACTCTAACCACAACATTTATGGTGGAAAGTTTGAGCCCCCCAAAACCCTCTTAACTCTTACCCTTCGTTATTCAGTCATAACTGCAGATGATTTTCCTTTCCATGGTATTCTCGATTAAATCTCAATATGCATGGGCAGAAATTAAATGTTTTTACCCCAACTTTATTTGTTCACCCCCCCCTTTCCCCACTCCTTTATTTTACTGTAACCTACCCATTCCTTCTTTTCCTAATGTTTCCAAACTTGTTTGTTCAGTCGGAATTCTGTCAGTTTGTTTCTGTTGTTCTTGTCCCCCCCCCTTTCCTATTTTTTTTTATAATGTTTTATTGTAAACAACTTAGGTTTTAACCTTGGTTTTAAATTTGTGGTATATTAAATAAATTGAACTTGAACTTACCATACTGCTATATAAGTGCCATCTGCAGCTATAAGAGCTATTGGGGTGGTAGACAGCTGGGTATAGTAGGTTTTGGGGGAGTTTTGGAGGGCTCATCATAAATTATAAGGGGTTCCGGTGAGATGTATACCTGACACCCTTTATGTGAAGGTCACAGCAGTGCCCTCTAAGGTGCCCACTCATCTGTTGGCATGTATATATGGCCAGTCTGTTAGAATGGTGGCCCCCTCACGTCTAAATTGTGCCGATTTGGACGTTTCTAACTTGGACGTTTTTGTGGTCGAAAATTTAATCTAATCTAATCCAGTATTTCTGAATCGCACTTTGCCTAATTAGGTTCAAAGCAATTTACAATATAAGGAATTATAGAATGTATAAGCTACATTATCCCAGGACAAGCAGGCAGCCTATTCTCACATATGGGTGATGTTATCGATGGAGTCCCGAAGCGGAAGCCTTGCAAGCAGACTTGCTTGTAGAAATTAGAAGTTTCGAGTCAGCCGCACCGTGCATGCGCGAGTGCCTTCCCGCCCAGCACAGGGTGCATCTCCTCAGTTCTCAATTTTCCACAGAGCTGAGAAGTCCCTCTTTGACTCTCTGCGTTCGACTTACTTCGTGCCTTCTCTCACCGCGGTTTGTGTTCTTTTTCTTCATGAATCACTGTATTTCTTTTATTTCTAGTTAAAAAAAAAAATTATTTCTTCCATTCGGCTGCCGGGGCAGGCTGCTCAGCCGCAGCCCAGGGGCTTCGACTTTGCGGTGGCTGTTTTTCCTCCTATGTCCCAGCCAGCAACAGGCTTCAAGAAGTGTAGCCAGTGTCAACGTGCGATTTCTCTCACAGACCCACACAGTAGGTGCCTCAAGTGCCCTGGGCCAGACCTCACCCGAAGTCGTGTGAGCGCTGTGCTATTCTTCAACCTCGAGCCCTTAAATGTCGTCTACTTTCAATGGAGAAGCTCTTTGGGATGGATTTGACCACTTCCTCAACTCCGAAGCCAACCTCGGTCTCACCTTTGACCGAGGGTCCTCCTGCCTCCACTGCTTCGAACTCGAGCCTCATCAGACCTTCTTTGTTTGCAGCGGCTCTTTCCTCGATGACGTCTGCTGTATCTTCCCCTTTATCGTCAGGTCAGATAGCTCAGCAGAAAGTTCCAGCGTTGGTGCTTAAGGTGCCTAAGACTTCCAAGTCAAAGCACATTTCCACTGCCTCTGTGGAACCTCCAGCCAAAGCAGGTGGTCTGGTTTCAGACGCGGATCCATCCTTGCCGGCTTCTTTCCAGACCATGTTAGAGAAGCAATTCATTCAGTTCCTCACTAATATGGGACCGAAGCTTGTTACTCTAATCCAGCCTGGGCATTCTGCAGACTCCCGCGAGGTTGAGCCTCTTCCTATGCCTCAGTCTGAGCTTACACACTCTAAGCAGGGAGCAGAGTCTCTGCGAGTGTTTGGTCTGGCAGCTATGCACGTGAAGCAAAAAGCAGATTCTTTGCAAGTGCCTCGACAGGAATCCTCATACTCTATACAAGGAGCAGAGTCTTTGGGAGTGCATCGAGGTTCCTCCAACAAGCCTCTGGAGCTTCGATCCACAGCTTCCAGCCCTATCCATTCTTTGGTGGAATCGACTGCTTCCATCTCCGGGGCAAAGTCTCCTCGATCTTCGAGATCTGCTTCCAACACCAATCTCATCGACGATCGAGGCCTTCCTCGAGGCATACTTCCAGACATAGCTCTTCTTCCAAAGAGCATCCTTCTTCAACTAAGCTTCAATCTACACCTTCCATTTCTACTAGACCACCGACTCCTCGATCGAGGTCTCCACTTCCACACCTCGAGGACTCAGCGGTTTCGATTGCTTCATCCAAGTCTCCCTATTCTTTTGATGCCTTTTTTCCTGTCGAAGCTTCATCTTCGACCCAGGCTGCCTCGACAATCTCGAGTCCTTCTCGAGGCAAGGCATTGGCGGATCAGCTATCTTTCTCCTCTTTTCTTTGTCAGGTGGCTATTGACTTGGACCTTCAATTGGATGCTGGTTCCAAATACTCTAAGGAGTATCTTGAAGTCATGCATCTTCCTCAACCTCCGGGAGAGTCACTTAAGCTTCCTCTTCACAAGCTTTTGTCTCAGACTTTCACCAGTTGCCTGGAGACTCCTTATGCAATTCCAGCTGTTCCAGGCAAATGACTCCAGATATAAAACTCTCCATTGCAAAGGATTTGAGAATTCACAGTTCTCGCCAAGATGGCCGACGGTCTCTGAGGCTGAGCAGCACGGCGGAGGAGAATGTTTGAAATTTTTCTTGGAGGGGAATTACTCACTCGAACATGCCGAAGAGGAGAGGTCGCAGCGCCGCTGGAGACTCGCGGCGTTCTGCGGTGTCCTCTTTCGGCAATATTGAAGAACTCCTTCGTCGGATGCAGGATATCCCGGCAGCGTCGGAACCCCCGCTGGAGACGCCTCAGAGGGGCAGAAATGAGGCGATCTCCCTGGGGCTAGAGACAACGTTGAGCTCCGACGCTAGGGCACCTCCCCCACCTCCTCAGGTTACTAGCTCCCTACGAGTGGAGGAGCTACCGGAAGAAGGCATGCACCTACCCTCGGAGGCTAGGAAGAACATGGAGAGGAGCAAGGAGATGGACTCCCTGAGTTTTCAGGTGAGTCCAAGAAGTACCGAGGACTTGGAAATATCAGGGATTACCCCAGCCCAGCAGAAGGATTGCCAGGAACAGCTAACAATTGGTGAGGCTATTCAAGTTTCTAATGTTTCATATGTTATAGAAAAACCCAGAGAAGTAATACTGGATTCAATTTGGGACCTAGTTGCTGACCTGGCCAAGTCTGTAAAGCCCCAGCTTTTGCAGCTGGAAAATAAAATTATACTTCAAGAAACTGAGATAAAAAATATAAAGGTTGAAATTGACGAATCCAAGAATTCTATTGTGAATATACAACAGGAACTAAAAGTATCAAAACAGCTTAGTGATGCATTAGTAAAAGATAATACAAATTTACGCAGAAAAGTGGAAACTTTGGAGAACTTTTCTCGTAATAATAATCTCCAACTGATTAATTTTCCCAGGATAGCTTCGGTGACATCTAGGGATATGTTGAAACGTTATATGTTGGAGATTTTAGGTATTCCAGAGGATACATTACCACCACTTACTCAAGTCTATTATTTGCCAGTGAAAGCTATTAAATCACCATCTAAACCACAGGAGGATAATCAACCACTTAAAGTTTCAGCAATGCTGGAACTCTCGGACAAAGAGGCCGCATCTCCGGCAACACTGCTTCTCACTGTGGCTCTTGCACCAGATAAAAATTGGTTGCTTAGACTGTTCTTTAGAAATAAAATGAAATAATTTCTTGGATATAAAATTTTAATGTTTCCAGATTTGGCACGGGATACTCAAAGAAGAAGGCGAGAATTTATTTTGATGAAGCCAGGGGTTACATCTCTTGGAGGGACTTTTTTTCTACGGCACCCTTTTAAATGTGTAATACAATACCATATGAAAAAATATGTATTCTTTGAGCCCTTCCGGTTGACAGCCTTTCTGGCAGGAACTCGACTGGATGAAGGGAAATTAAAGTGAAGTGCAATTGAATAAATGGTATCCTTTCTCAGCTAAAGGGATCTTGTTTCCCTATATATTTGATTTAATATTTTGTTAATATTTGTTAATATGTTCGCCTAATCTTTCTTGGATCTAAATGGAGGACTTGAGCTGAATTTAAGCTAAATATTTATTTTATTTGACTATTATGTATTTTAAATCTTGAATATTATTTTCCTGCTTTTCTTCAACTTTCTGTACAAGTGAATACTTGATTTGTAAAATGTGAAAACTTGATAAATAAATAATATTAAAAAAAAAGAGAATTCACAGTTCTCACCAATCCCTACTTGTGGAGTCATCCTTGAAAAGGTCCCATCCTTCCAAGGTTTATGCTACCTTTCCTCCTGGAAGGGAAGGGAAACCTTTGGACAAATTCGGACGTCGCATCTATCAAAATGCCATGATGTCCTCTAAAGTCCTTAATTACAATTTCCATTTTATCACTTATTTTGAGTTCCTCATTGCTCTTTGCCTAAATTTCTCAGTTATTTAGATACTCAAAAGCACTTTGAATTTCAAGAAGTCATAGCTTCTCTATCACAACTCAGATTATATCTACTTCAGTCTTCTTACGATGCCTTTGAGTTGTCTGCCAGGGCAGCTGCTTGTTCTGTAGCAATGCACCACCTTGCCTGGCTTCGTACCATTGACATGGATCCTAATCTTCAGGCCCGCTTGGCTAATATTCCTTGTGCAGGCAATGACCTCTTCAATGAATCTATTGAGGCAGCCACCAAGAAAATGTCTGAGCATGAAAAATCCTTTGCTTCTGTTGTCAGACCTAAGCCAAAGCCAGCTCCTGCCAAGCCTGCACACCCTCCGTTTTGCTCCAAGAGCGGCTCCTTACACTCGCCCTCCTCTCAAGAAACAGCATAATCAGAAGCAACAGAAATCTCAACCTTCTGCTGCACCTAAGGCTACGCAGCCTTTTTGACTGTTTAAAACAGAGAATAACCTCCACTGTTCTGTCTCTGAACTATCTTCCCCCTATTGAAGGTCATCTTCATAATTTTTATCACTGATGGGAGACAATCACATCCGACCTCTGGGTGCTGTCAATCATCAGGGAAGGATACTCTCTTCATTTCACTCAGGTTCCACCAGAGCTTCCTCCAAGAGAGTATCCTTCCAGTCCATCCCAGACCGCCCTTCTTCTTCAGGAAGCTCAAGCTCTGCTTCGTCTCTGTGCCATCGAACCAGTTCCTTTGGAACAGTAGAACAGGGGTTTTTACTCCCGTTACTTCCTTGTTTCGAAGAAGATGGGCGATCTGCGGCCCATTCTGGATCTCAGGGCTCTCAACAAATTTTTAGTCAAAGAAAAATTTGGAATGTTGTCCCTGGCATCTGTTTATCCCCTTCTAGATCAGAACGACTGGTTATGCTCTCTGGATCTCAAGGAAGCCTACACTCATATTTCCATTCATCCGGCCTCCCATCTATACCTCAGATTTCGGGTGGGGAATCTGCATTATCAATACAGAGTGCTGCCCTTTGGCCTGGCTTCATCTCCCAGAGTGTTCACCAAGTGCCTGGTAGTGGTAGCCGAAGCTCTCAGAAACCATGGTCTTCAGGTATTTCCCTACTTGGACGACTGGCTCATCAAAGATTCAACATCTCAAGGGGTTATTGTAGCGACCCAACGGACTATGTGGTTCCTACAGAGTTTGGGATTCTAAATCAACTTTCCCAAATCCCAACTTCAACACTCTCAGAATCTACAGTTCATCGAAGCTGTTCTGGATACTATCCAACTCAGAGCATTCCTTCCGCAACAATGTCTGGAAGTCCTCATAGAAACATAGAAACATAGAAATAGACGGCAGATAAGGGCCCACGGCCCATCTAGTCTGCCCACCTTAATGTCCCTCCCCTACCTTTGCCCTGTGAATAGATCCCATGTGCCAATTCCATTTGGCCTTAAAATCAGGCACGCTGCTGGCCTCAATCACCTGTAGTGGAAGACTATTCCAGCGATCAACCACTCTTTCAGTGAAAAAGAATTTCCTGGTGTCACCTCGTAGTTTCCCGCCCCTGATTTTCAACAGATGCCCTCTTGTTGTCGTGGGACCCTTGAAAAAGAAGATATCTTCCTCCGCCTCGATGCGGCCCGTAAGATACTTGAATGTCTTGATCATGTCTCCCCTCTCTCTGCGCTCCTCGAGCAAGTATAGCTGTAATTTGTCAAGCCGTTTTTCGTATGGTAGATCCTTGAGTCCCGAGACCATCCGGGTGGCCATTCTTTGCACCGACTCCAGTCTCAGCACATCCTTGCGATAATGCAGCCTCCAGAATTGCACACAGTATTCCAGGTGGGGCCTCACCATGGATCTATACAATGGCATAATGACTTCCGCCTTACGACTGACGAAACCCTTTCGTATGCAGCCCATGATTTGTCTTGCCTTGGACGAAGCCTGCTCCACTTGATTGGCAGACTTCATGTCCTCACTGACGATTACCCCCAAGTCTCGTTCTGCTACCGTTTTTGTTAAGATCTCGCCATTAAGGGTATAAGACTTGCATGGATTCTGGCTGCCCAGGTGCATAACTTTGCATTTTTTGGCATTGAAGTTGAGTTGCCATGTCCTAGACCATCGCTCCAGTAGGAGTAGGTCGTGCATCATGTTGTCGGGCACTGAATCTTCGTCTGTTGTGCATTTGCCTCCTTCAACTCTGTCATACAGTGTCTTCCCGCTCCTCCATATCAGCGAGACACATGATGGTACTCCTGGGTCACAAGGCCTTTTGCCAGAATTCACCTCAAAATTCCTCAGTGGACCCTGGCATCTCAGTGGATGCAGGTTTGCGACCCACTTTCTTGACACATTGCAGTCACTCCTTCATTGAGACAGTCTCTCCGCTGGTGGATGCTCTCTTCCAATCTATCCAGAGGCTTGCTGTTTCAAACGCCCCCTCATCAGAAGGTACTCACAACAGATTCCTCAACCTACGCTTAGGGTGCTCATCTCGATGGTCTCCATATTCAAGGCCACTGGACCAGTACGGATCGTCAGTGTCACATCGATCTGTTGGAACTCAGAGCGATTTTCAAGTCTCTCAAAGCTTTTCAACATCTTCTTCACGATCAGGTAGTCCTCATTCGGACGGACAACCAAGTCACCATGTATTGTGTCAACAAACAGGGAGGGACAGGATCTTCCTCCTTTTGTCAAGAAGCTCTGAAGGTTTGGGACTGGGCAATCCGCCACAACACCTTGCTCAAAGCTGTCTACATCCAAGGGGCTTAAAATTGCTTGGTGGACATCTTGAGTCATCTTCTGCAACCTCACGAATGGACACTCCATTCCTCACCTCTTCGTCACATTTTTTCACAGTGGGGAACGCCTCAGATAGATCTCTTTGCAGCTCCCCACAACTACAACTGCCTCAGTTCTGCTCCAGGATCTATTCTCCTCATCGCCTCGAGGCAGATGCTTTTCTTCTGGAATGGACAAATCTCTTCCTGTATGCATTCCCTCCATTCCCTCTCATTATCAAGACTCTTGTCAAGTTAAAGAACGACCATGCCACCATGATTCTGATTGCTCCTCGGTGGCTTCTCCTTCAACTCAGCAGCAGGGAGCCATACCTTCTACCAGTTTTTCCATCTCTGCTTACACAGAGTCAGGGATCTCTGCTTCATCCCAACCCACAGTCTCTACACCTGACAGCTTGGTACCTCTCAACATAACTCCTCTTCAGTTTCTCAATCTATAAGAGACATTTTAGAGGTTTCTAGGAAGCCTACCACTAGACAATGTTATCATGAAAAATTGACTAGATTTTCTACGTGGTGTTTTTCTCACGATAAGGAGCCTCAACTTTCCTCCTTATCTTCTGTTTTAGACTATCTTTTGCACTTATCCACCTCTGGCCTCAAGTCTACATCAATCCGAGTCCATCTCAGTGCAATTCCTGCTTTCCATCAGCCTATTGAAGGAAAACCCCTTTCTGCTCATCCAGTGGTTTCCAGATTCATGAAAGGTCTTTTCAATCTCAAACCTCCTGTCAAACCACCTCCAGTGGTTTGGGAACTCAATATTGTTCTTACTCAATTGATGAAGACTCCATTTGAACCAATGTCTATGGCTCATCTGAAGTATCTCACTTGGAAAGCGGTGTTTCTCATTGCCTCACTTCTGTTCGAAGAGTCAGTGAGCTGCAAGCTTTAGTTGCTGATCCACCTTTCACTGTGTTCCATTATGACAAGGTGGCTCTCCGTACTCATCCTAAATTCCTACCTAAAGTGGTTTCGGAATTTCATCTCAGCCAATCCATTATTCTTCCAGTGTTCTTTCCAAAGCCTCATTCTCATCCTGGAGAATCAGCTCTTCATACTCTTGACTGTAAACATGCTTTGGCCTTCTATTTGGAACATACCAAACCAAACAGAACTGCTCCTCAATTTTGTCTCCTTCGATCCAAATAAGTTGGGACATCCTATCTCTAAGCGTACCATCTCCAACTAGATGGCTGCTTGTATCTCTATCTGCTATGCCCAGGCTGGATTACCCCTACACAGTAGAGTCACAGCTCATAAGGTCAGAGCAATGGTAGCTTCAGTAGCTTGCCTCAGATCTACACCTATTGAGGAAATTTGCAAGGCTGCTACTTGGTCCTTGGTTCATACTTTCATTTCTCACTATTGTCTGGATGTTTTCTCCAGACGGGATGGCCATTTTGGCCAGACAGTATTACAAAATTTATTTTCCTAAATTGCCAACACTCCCACAATCCCATTCTAGTTAGCTTGAAGGTCACCCATATATGAGAATAGGCTGCCTGCTTGTCCTGGGATAAAGCACAGTTACTTACCGTAACAGGTGTTATCCAGGGACAGCAGGCAGCTATTCTCACAACCCACCCACCTCCCCTGGTTGGCTTCTCTGCTAGCTATCTGAACTGAGGAGATGCGCCCTGTGCTGGGCGGGAAGGCACTCACGCATGCACGGTGCGGCTGACTTGAAACTTCTAGCTTCTACAAGCAAGTCTACTTGTGAGGCTTCCGCATCGGGGCTCCATCGATGACATCACCCATATGTGAGAATAGCTGCATGCTGTCCCTGGATAACACCTGTTATGGTAAGTAACTGTGCTTTATATTATAGCAGTTCGAAGATAACCAAGTTATGAACAGAGTAAAGGGGAAAGGGGGGGGTTGATGTTCCATGACTGTAATGATATAACACTTGAGTTAAGTATGGGATTTAGTGATACTAGGTATATTGAGTTAGTTGTCATTAGTGTGTATTCTTTCTCTCTCTCTCTCAAAAAAAAGAATTTTTAGGTTTTTTTTCATAATCTGTTGTAGAATGTTTCTGTCCTAATGTTGGGAGGTTGTTCCAGGTCTTGGTGCCAAGATAAGTGAATAGCAAGTCGAATATGTGTTTGTATTTAATTCCTTTGGGAGATGGGATGAGTAGCTGAAGCGATTTCAGTTTTCTGGTTGATGGCCAGGAATTGACGAAAAAGTTTGAGTGGCTCTGCTGTTTTTTGCATAAAAAATTTGAAACTTTATACATGATAGTTTGAAGGTTATACAAGTTTTGACAGCTAGGTAAGTCATTCTGGACAAGCGGTTTATTTCCCTACAGCCGCGAGCCTTGCAGAAGGAATCCACTCTTGATTTTTTTCTGAATCCCTCCTATTTAATAGAGGGCTCTGCTGTCCCCTATAGTTTTTTTCCTTCTGCAGATGAGACTGAAGGAGTGGTTCTGATCTGTTCTTATAGTAAAGCGAGACAAAGTCAAATTTTTTTGCGTTTCGATATTAGTCTGATCGCTGTGTTTTGTATCATCTGTAGTTTGTTCAGGAGAGTGGAGTTTAGAAAATAACCCCCCCTTCCAATCCCCCCTCCCATGTTTCGCAACTGCTTTATCAAGGATCTCCCCCCTCTCTCTGTTGCAACAGCTGCAAAACATGGGATGGTGGGGGGATTGGAAGGGGGGTTATTGTTTTCTTTTTATACTTATTGTCAAAAACAAAAACAAATAAATTTCTGGGAGTTTTTCCATTGCTATTGTTTTGTATTTGGTTTAATCCAGGGTGCTTTAATGCTATGTTCTGCTTTTGTTATACACTTTTCTGACTGCTTTTGGCTGTTCTCTTTGTATTGTTGTGTTGACCCTGGATTCAATAAACACTTACATAAATAATAAAAATAAAAAATAAAGTACCCCTGATCAACGGAAATGAACAGAAATCAAGCACTTAAGCTAAGTTCCCTGTTTTCATTTATGAAAATTTAAAAGATATTTAAGAAAGAAGGAAGCAAATTAAGAGAAATAAGAGTAAAACAATTTAGAAATAAGTTATTATTAAGACCGATGATGATCTGACACATAAAGCTTGTGGACAATGAAAGTTGTTTGAATCTCGAGTGGTATCGCTGAGGTCTTAGTAGAGGTATAAAATATACAAGAGAAAGAAATATATAAAAGTGATGTGTGAATGATCCAGTGGAATATGCCAAGAAAGTTTGATACTAAGCTGGATTTGAGAAGCTTGCCGATTCAGTGTGGATTTTTACAGTTTATTACCCAGCATAAAATCTTTCTGTATTTCCAGGCAAAGTCCATGCGGAAATTGACCGAGTGATCGGCAGAGACAGGAGACCTGAACTGGGTGATCAGGTGAACATGCCTTTCACCAATGCCGTCATCCATGAAACTCTACGTTGTGGAGATATCGTTCCCATAGCCCTGCCTCACATGGCATATCGGGATACCGAGATCCAGGGCTTCTTCATCCCCAAGGTATGTACTATCATTAGAATTACAGGGGATATATAGGACCATTTCCTGTGTGCTACAATTATATCTCCAAGTAACTGTTTTCTTTCAAGCACTTGGCCTCAAATTCCCAGGCAGCTTCAAATCAATTAAAAAAAAAATACATTTGAAATGCTATGATTATTATTCTTTCAAGAATTTTGCAACAAAAATATTTCAGAGGCTTTAGTTAGGATCTGTGTAAGCAGAAACAGATGTTACATGGGAAGGGGTTGGAAACAGGGGTAAATGTAATTAGGTCACTAATCCAGTGCGTGCGTTAAAACCGCTAGTGCGGCTTTGTAAAAGGAGCCCTAAGTCTAATAGATGCTGGCACTGTCATCTCAAGATAGGGACATTGGATCATTTATTGTTCTATTGTCCATTAATACTTAAATTTTGGAGATCCATTTGGAATCAAGTAAATAAATTATTGGAAAATCCAATGGCAATGACGTATGATACCGTGCTATTTGGCATGTTAATGAGGGCCTAAAGCCAAATATCTTCCCATAATAATAAATTTCATTGTATCTATGAATCAGCAGACTTCTAGGGTCACACACACAGGGGGAGGCATTGCAGGGGGTTTGGCGGGTGATATATGGGAAACAAAAAAAAAATTTATGTTGAGCAATGGGTGTTGGATGCTTTTCTTCACATGCTTGCGAGCGATGATCTTAGTTGTTACATTACATTACATTACATTAGTGATTTTTATTCCGCTTGTACCTTGCGGTTCAAAGCGGATTACATAAGAAGAGAGCTGGACATTTCCAGGAGGGTACATGACATTGGAGAATACAGATTGAAGGTATAGACTTAATAACAGAATGAGTGTGTAGACATAATAACATTGGAAGATAAATCAGGTTACATTACATTACATATCAAATAGTCTGTTTCCATACGTTGGTAGGTAATCAGTTTCGGTAGTATGAATTAGGTTCCAGGTATTTTTTTTTTTTTACATTTTTGGTTGATTGAGGGTATGGTGCCAGGGAGTGAGCAAAACCTGGTCGGTGTAAGTGGAAGAGGAGAGGGAGATTAGGTAGATTGTATATAGTTTTTGAATAGCAGCGTTTTGATTTCTTTACGGAATGCTTTGAAGTCAGATGTTGAGGTTAACAATCTGGTGATGGAGGGTTCGAGTTTTGCTGCATGCGTTGCTATGAGGTTATCATAAAGCTTTTTACGATGAGTGCCATTGAGTGGTGGGTATGAGAATGTTCATACTTGGTGTTCTGTTTCTGTGCTTTGGTGTACTTTTTTTGCTGTATAATTCTTGTGCATTATTGTGTGAGCATTTTGTGCTTGCTTTAAGTGCTTTTCTTGCTTATTGTTTGTTATTTCCCTGCTGCTCAATAAAGAGATTATTTAAAAAAAAAAAAAAAGTCCATAAACCAGCCTAAGTCGGTACTTGGACAATCAAAAAGACAGGTCGTCCAAGTACCGATAATCAAAACTGGTAATAGACGTATTTAAAACCAGCTTAGACCTTTTCACTGCCTCTATACTCCCAGAGCGAAAAGGTGAATTTGAAGGAGTGGATAGGATGGGAGGTGGGCAGGATGTGGGCCGAAGTAGACTTAGTCGTCCGGCAGCCATAACCAAAAAGGTTTGACAGGTTGTTAGATGCAACTTATATGTTTTGACTTAGACAAAGTCAGGCATAGGTTCCAGATTGCGCCTGCTGCACCCATAACGATCACAGCAGGAGAGATTCCCAATCTCTCCTGCCACCGCCACTCCCCCCCCCCCGAACTGGCGCAATCTTCGCCGGCAGGAGGGTTGCACAGTCCCTTCTGCCGAACACCCTCCCCGAAGCGGCACTCCCCAAAGATGTTCATTTTGGTCAATCGGTTTTATGTAACTTATTTGCATTATAGACTCTCTCCACCTCCTGTACGCTTTATCAACTTGGGACTCACCAACAAATGTGCCTGCATATCCCCTGCTTGTCTCCGAAGAAAGCAAAGTTGCTTTTCCTGTAACAGGTGTTAGAAACATAGAAACATAGAAAGATGACGGCAGAAAAGGGCTATAACCCATCAAGTCTGCCCACTCTACTGACCCACCCCATTAAATCAGAGTGCTGCTCGACCCACGTAGGGATCCCACTGGATGTCCCATTTATTCTTAAAGTCGAGCACGCTAGTGGCCTTGATCACCTGCACCGGTAGTTTGTTCCAGTGATTCACCACCCTTTCTGTGAAGAAATACTTCCTGGTGTCACCACCAAATCTCCCTCCTCTGAGTTTGAGCGGGTGCCCCCTTGTGACTGAAGGTCCCTTAGGAAAGAATATGTCGTTTTCCACCTCGACACGACCTGTGATGTACTTAAATGTCTCAATCATGTCACCCCTCTCCCTGCGCTCCTCTAGAGAGTAGAGCTGCAACTTGCCCAGTCTTTCCTCGTATGAGAGACCCTTGAGTCCGGAGACCATCCTAGTGGCCATTTGCTGGACTGACTCAGCTCGAAGTACATCTTTACGGTAATGTGGCCTCTAGAATTGCACACAGTACTCCAGATGAGGTCTCATCATGGTTCTGTACAGTGGCATTATGACTTCAGGTTTACGGCTGACGAAGCTTCTATTGATACATCCCATCATTTGCCTTGCCTTGGATGAGGCCTTCTCTACTTGTTTGGCAGCCTTTATGTCTGCACTGATGATTACTCCCAAGTCCCATTCTTCTGAAGTCCTAGCTAGTGTTTCTCCATTCAAGGTGTATGTTCTGCATGGATTTCTGCTGCCGAGATGCATCACCTTACACTTCTTTGCATTGAAGCCCAGCTGCCATGTTGAGGACCAGTTTTCCAACTTGATCAGATCCTGCGTCATACCATCCGTGAGATCGCTTTCACCTACTATATTACACAGTTTGGCATCGTCGGCAAACAGCGCTACTTTTCCCTGAAGCCCTCGGGTCAAGTTCCTTATGAATATGTTAAAAAGGGATGGTCCCAGGACTGAGCCCTGCGGCACTCCGCTAGTCACCTCCGATGTCTTAGAGAGGGTGCCATTGACCACCACCCTCTGAAGTCTTCCACTCAGCCAATCATTGACCTATGCAGTTAGTTTCTCACCTAACCCCATCGATTTCATCTTGTTTAATAGTCTACGGTGTGGGACACTGTCAAACGCTTTACTGAAATCCAAGTACACTATGTCCAGAGACTCTCCCGAGTCTAGCTTTCCTGTCACCTAGTCAAAGAAGCTGATAAGATTGGATTGGCATGACCTGCCCCTAGTGAATCCATGTTGACAGGGATCCCTCAGATTCCCCTCATCCAATATCGTGTCTAATTTCCCTTTAAGTAGAGTTTCCATGAGTTTACACACTATTGATGTGAGACTTAATAATAATAATAATAATAACTTTATTTTTATATACCGCAGTACCACAACAGTTCAAAGCGGTTTACAGTGTAAGAGACTGTACATTTACAGCGAAGATACAATGCGAACTGTACATATTCAGTAAAGGTGTTTATACAGCAAAGAACAGTGTAGATTTACCATGCAGGAGACTGTACATATACAGCAGAGATATGTATATAGTGGAGAGGCAGTGCGAGAGGCATTATAAAGAACAAAGCAGTGTACAAAATCAATGCAGGGTGGTGAATGTCAAGAAGACAACCAGTATCAGTTATAGGATGGTAGTATTTGATTATTTGGTGATGGGGGAGGTTCCAGAAATTTGTCATAGAGGAAAGATTTGAGAGATTTCCTGAAGGACGAGTAAGATGGGGCAGATGAGATGAGGGTGGTCAGGCAGTTTGTCCATCTGCCAGCTTGGTATGAGAGAGTTCTATTGAAGAATCTTTTGTAGGTGCATCCCTTTGGGGAAGGGTAGGTAAACAGGTTGGCATTACGCGTGCGAGTGGTTCCAGGGAACATGAAGTGGTGAGACAGATAAATCGGGGATAAGCCAGTTAAGGTTTTGAAGCAGAGGCAGGTGAATTTGAAGATGACTCTCGCTTCTATTGGCAACCAGTGCAGTTTTCTATAGTAAGGGGTGATGTGGTCTGACTTTTTGAGGCTAAAGATTAGGCGGACCGCGGTGTTTTGGATAAGTCTCAGTCGTTTGATGGTTTTCTTGTAGGAGCCCATATAAATTATATTACAGTAATCCAGTGTACTTAGGATTAGGGATTGGACCAGCAGTCTGAAGGAGGGGAAGTCGAAGTAATGTTTGATGGTACAGAGTTTCCAGAGGGTATAAAAGCATTTTTTGACTTACTGGTCTGTAATTCGCAGCCTCCCTTTTTGTGCAGAGGAACAACGTTGGCATTTTTCCAGTCCAGGGGGACTTTCCCCATACTTAGGGAGAGATTGAAGAGCATGGCTAACGGTTCCGCCAAAACATCGCATAACTCTCTGAGCACTCTTGGGTGCAGATTGTCCGGTCCCATGGCTTTGTTCACCTTGAGTCTTGACAGTTCTCTGTAAACATCAGCTGGTGTGAACTCAAACTTCTGAAATGGGTCATCCATGCTTTGCTTTGCATCCAGCCGAGGCCCGTGCCCTGGTGCCTCGCAGGTAAAGACTGAACAGAAGTAATCATTCAGTAGTTTGGCTTTATCGGAGTCAGTTTCCACATAATTCCTGTCTGGCGTTCTAAGGCATACTATCCCGTTTGTGTTCTTTTTCCTGTCGCTAATGTACCTGAAGAAGGATTTGTCCCCCTTTCTTGATGTTCTTCGCTAGAGTTTCTTCCATACGAAGTTTGGCCTCCCTGACTGCTGTTTTGACCGCTGCAGACTTTGTCCTGTATTCAATGTTTGCTTCTTTTTCCCCATGCGTTTGTATGAGAGAAATGCTCTTTTCTTCTCCTTGACGAGGTATGATACCTCATCTGTGAACCATTGGGGTTTCCTTTTTCTTTGTTGTTTGGTTACCGTAGACAGCAGGGGAATGCAGCCACACTTGCCCGCCATCCCCTTGTCTCAACTTCTTCTATTGCTAGAGGCAAATCTGAAAGGAGGAGGCGAGGGGGCTCGAGCAGTAGGGCATCCTGCTCATGCTCAGTAAGATTAAAGCGTACTATAGCTAGGGGAGAGCACCGACACACAGGCTCAGTCAGAGACTTCACCAACAAGTGTGGCTGCATTCCCCTGCTGTCTACGAAGAACACCTGTTACAGTTAAGCGACTTTGCTTTCTGTCTGAGCAGCACTTAAGTCAGCAGGTGAACTTTGGCCGCCAATGTCAACTCTCTTGCACATGCTCAGGTCAGCAACAGAACTGAACATGTATGGGAGTGCCAACATTGGCGGCTGAAGTATGCCTCTGACTTGAGCTGCTCTGGCAGCACAAGTGGGACCCACACACGAGATGTCTTTGGTTGACTGTTTCCCTGCCAGCAAAGGTATACTATAATGTGGTAACAGCAGCGGAGGAAAGGGGGAGGTGAAAAGGGGAGAGAATACTTTGCCCCCTCAGTCCACCTTTGGGACCCCCCAAGAGTGGACTTCTGGCTATGCCCCTGCTAGGAACATGATCTAGTCAGCACGCACATGTGTACGCATGTATGTGGCCATACAGTTTTATAATAACCATTTTTCATGAGCAAACTTATTTTGCACATGGAGAATGTGCTTTGAAATTACCCCCTGAAAATCCTGCTCTGTGTATCACTAACTGCTTGTATATAATTTTAGAGCAGGAGAGTCCTCTGACAGTTGTTTTTTTATTAGATTTGTTGTGTGAAGATCTACATATTTTCCCCAAAATAAAAAAATAATGTAAAGATCAGACATGTGGACTGCTTACATCAACCATTTTTTCACTGAATTTGAATGATCCGTTATTTAATTAAGATAAGGCCTGAAACAGCCTGGCTTTTTCAGAGAAAACCATATAGATAGATGCATTGATTTTCTTTGTTGCCTTAAGCCATTTCATGGTCATCAAGCCTGATGAAGCATGAGGAGGGTTAGTGGTTGCAAGAGGGAGGGCTTGTTGGATGGATTTCAGTGTGCCATCAGCTGACTGTGACCTTGGGAAAAGACACTGCTATTACTAAGTATAACTAGATAATAATAACCCAATATTGATTGTTATCAAGGTCGGCATTGTAAGTGGTGAAGCTAAAGTCAAGGCTGAACAGTATTGACAAAGGCCAGCATGTGCATTGTTAGAGTGAAGGCCAGTGGAGTAGAGCTGCATTGGTGATGCAATTTAATTTATTTTAAAAAATTTCTTACTCACCTATACCTAGGCGGCATACAAAAATATAATCACAGTATTAAAACAGACAGACAAATCATATACAATAATATCTTCAATAAAACAAATACATTGATGCTGAATGTGTGGTCCAGTGGTTAGAGCTACAGCCTCAGCACCCTGCGGTTGTGGGTTCAAATCCCACACTGCTCCTTGTGACCCTGGGAAGTCGCTTTATCTAATGTACCTGGAGCAATGGGAGATTCAATGTGAGCCCACTGGGACAGCTAGGGCAAAAATGCTTGAGTACCTGAATGGAAACCACTTAGTTTATAAATAATAACAATAAATAATTTGTGGTGAGTTATTTCTGCTATGTACAGAATAGTTGACGGCCTGGCCCCTATATTGGTCCCTTTGTCACTTCTTCTCAAGTTCTGTTTTCTGCTTATTGCTTGCCATCCCAGATCAAATACTGAGATTCAGGGCTGTGTTAGATTCTAAAGGGGTAGTTTTATAACTTGGCACCTCAAGATGGGTGCCTCAATGCTGAATGCCAATTCTGTAATGGCATCTCAATGCCAAGATTCTGTTATAGAATACTAGCACAAATTGGCATTCACGTGCCTACATACATTTAAGCGTGACCACATACACCATGTCTATGGATGGCATAAGTTGGCACACCTAAGTATAGTATTCTGTAGAATACTATAGTATTCTGTAGGTGATGCCACATCCATGGCCTGCTCAGGCTCTGCCCATGTCTACACTTCCTCCCATTTACCCCTTCAATTCTATATATGGCGCTTTGAGTTGCCTAATTTGCGTATGCAACTTAAGTGAATAACGTGCCAAATAGCATGGATTAATTGGTTTCTTAATAAGCAATTGTCAGTGATACTTGAGTTTAATTTAAAAATGTATGCGTGCAAATATAGGTACGGGATCTGCACCTAAATTTTGCATGCGACGCCAACAAGGGGGTGCAGAAATGGGAGGGTCATGAGTGGATTGGGGGGGGGTGTTCTTCACATTTACACAGTACTTGTAGAATAAAGGGCATCCGTGTCTAACTTTAGGCACAAGGATTTGCACAATGTTTCCCTTAGTGCAAATGGCTGCATCCGAAGTTAGGCGTGTAAGGGCTATTCTATAAATTTTGCCTAACCTTAGGCGCCATTAATAGAATAGCGCTTAAGCAGGTGTTTTTCAGTGTTGATGATTTAGGCACTACTTAGATGTGTTGTATTTGGGGGCATAAGTAGCCAGTTATAGAATTGCCTTTTAAGCTTTCTTTGCACTGTGTAACTAAATAGTTTCGTATCCAGGGCTCCATTCGTTTCTCTTCCTCCTTTCTTTCACTCTTCTCAGTGTTCGCATATCTCTCTCCTCAGGGCCCACTGCCCAATTTAGGATCAGGTGATGTGGGGGTCTTGGCTTATATCCGAGTCCACCAGATAACCAGCACTTTTGTATTCCTTTTACAATGATGAGTGCTGTTTTCTTGTAGTTCCACTCTTCCCCTCCCCCCCCCCCCCCCCCCCCCCCCGATGACTGGTGCTCTCTCCTGCACGCCCCTGTCGATGACCAGAGTGGCTCTTCCGCATGCACACACACCCCGATGACCAGAGTTGCTCTCCTGCACGCCCCCCCCCACCAATGACCAGAGTGGCTTTTCTGCATGCACACACACCTCGATGACCAGAGTTGCTCTCCTGCACGCCCCCCCCAATGACCATAAGAACATAAGAACATAAGCAATGCCTCCACTGGGTCAGACCTCAGGTCCATCGTGCCCAGCAGTGCGCTCACGCGGTGGCCCAACAGGTCCAGGACCTGTACCAGTAGCCCTCTATCTATACCCTCTATCCCTTACTCTGTCCTATTATACCCTCTGGAAGCGCATTCCAGGTGTCCACCACACGCTGGGTAAAGAAAAACTTCCTAGCATTCATTTTGAATCTGTCCCCTTTCAACTTTTCCGAATGCCCTCTTGTTCTTTTATGTTTTGAAAGTTTGAAGAATCTGTCCCTCTCTACTCTCTCTGTGCCCTTCATGATCTTGTAGGTCTCTATCATGTCTCCGCTGAGTCTCTGCTTTTCCAGGGAGAAGAGCCCCAGTCTCTCCAATCTTTCAGTGTATGAAAGGTTTTCCATGCCCTTAATCATTCGTGTCGCTCTCCTCTGGACCCTCTCAAGTATTGCCATATCCTTCTTAAGGTACAGTGACCAATACTGAACACAGTACTCCAGGTGCGGGCGCACCTTTGCCCGATACAACGGCAGGATGACTTCTTTCGTTCTAGTTGTGATACCCTTCTTAATAATACCCAACATTCTGTTTGCTTTCTTTGCGGCTGCTGCGCATTGTGCTGTTGACTTCATTGTTGTGTCCACCAGTACACCCAAGTCTCTTTCAAGGTTACTTCCCTCTAATACTAATCCCCCCATTTGGTAGCTGAACATCGGGTTCTTTTTCCCTATATGCATGACCTTGCATTTCCCTACATTGAAGCTCATCTGCCATTTATTCGCCCACTCCTCCAGTTTGTTTAGGTCCCTTTGTAGGTCCTCACACTCTTCCGCAGTTCTAACCCTTCTACAGAGTTTAGTGTCATCCGCAAATTTTATAACTTCACACTTCGTCCCCGTTTCCAGGTCATTAATAAATACATTGAACAGCAGCGGTCCGAGTACCGACCCCTGCGGAACTCCACTCGTGACCCTCCTCCAGCCCGAATAGTGACCCTTCACTCCAGAGTTGCTCTCCTGCATGAACACCTCCCTCCCCGCCCCCCGATGACCAGTTGATCTCCTGCATTCACCCCCCTCCCCCCAATGACCAGAGTTGCTTTCCTGTACGCCCTCCCATGACTGACACTGCTTTTCCTACACCCCACCACTGCTGCATTCTCCTTACCAGCTCCGGCCAAGATCAATGCTGTGTCCTGGGCTGATGTAGGGCTTTGATCATCTGTGCATGCTCAAGGCCTGTCAGCTCCTGCCTCTATGTGATCGCTTTCAAAGAGAATACTTTATGATGATTTTCAGGGGTAGTTTTTAAAATGTTACATATGCTTGCTGTTTTCCTCCTTTGTCCTAACCCAAGCAGGGGAATACCTCATCACAATCCAGCTAAAACAATGAATTTTGTGGAAGCCTGTGCTTATTTATAGCCAGCTAACAGAGAACATCAATCTAGAGGACACAGCTAGGCTTCTTTGAAAAATTCCTCCATATGGCAAACCCCTATATTTCTACTGTTTGTTGTAGCAGGTAGATTGTAATGCTATGAATATAAATTAAATCATTTATTGTCCATGTCCACTTTTGTATATAAAGGGAAGATGAAATGAAAAATTAAAATTAGACTTTTAGAACATAAAAGCTGTCTAAAGAGGAAAATATTGTGGTGGAAACTTGCATCAATTTGTAATTTGAAGAGTTGAAATATTGTGCAATCAAAGCAGTGAGAAGTACTTGGAGTAAAAAAGGATGCTGATAATATACTTATAAAGGAAGAAGAACTGGGAGGCTTTTTCATGCATCCATCATCCTTTTGGTGAAGATTACTCTCCTTAATTCTTTGACTTTCTCACCAGGATCGCCCAAATTTCTAATCTCAGTTTATATTGAATCAACCTTTTTCCTTCTTTTTTTCTGGGGAAAAGGTCACCTCACTTTATATTCGAATTTGTTTATATTTCAGTATATACGGTACTAGATGTAGGCATGCTGCCTCCACTGCTGTGTCTTGATTCAGGCTTGTCATTGCAGGCTTGTCTTCTTGAGTAAAATTGCAGCACACTTTAGCATGCAAAGGAAAATTCAGCGTGGGGACTCCAAGAATCTTTGCAGTAGGGCTTCTAACTTTCTAAATTTTGATTTTTAGGGGGTGGTCATCATCACCAACCTGTCCTCAGTCCTGAAGGATGAAACCTATTGGGAGAAGCCACACCAGTTTTACCCAGAACACTTCTTGAACGCTGAGGGACAGTTTTTGAAGAGAGAAGCCTTCATACCATTTTCTGCAGGTAATGTCCAAATTGCATAAAAGCTCAAACAGATACATGACAGAACAGAGAAACATAGAATGATCACCAAAGGGACATTAGAAAAGAATAAAATAGTTTAGCATGTTTTTTAGAGTAAGTTTTTGGAAATTCATATATTTAATGAGTAGTAGTAGCATAGAACTAGGGTTATTAGATGTCCAGATTGATCCGGACAAGCTCTCTTTTTAGAGGACTATCCAGGCATCCGGACAGCTTTTCAAAACCTGTTCGGATTTTAAAAAGCATTGAGATGGGGGCTGTGAGTGTGAGGCAAACCAATAAAGATAACACTTTGTTTGCTCTATGAGGCTAGCCTGCTAGACTAGGACACTCTGCTACAACCTCCTATAGTAATGTCACCAATTTCCTGGCCCCCATGAGCAGAGATCCTTAAACAGTTATTAGTCCTGAGTTGAGATTTCCACTCAACCCCTCAGAAGAAAATTTCCTCTCTCCCATATATCCCTACCTTAGCATGATCTGCAAGCCCCAACAGAGGTAGGCAAGTAGCCCCAGGATCTAGTACAAATAACACCCTAGATCAGGGGTAGGCAATTCTGGTCCTCGAGAGCCAGAGCCAGGTCAGGTTTTCAGGATATCCGCAATAAATATGCATGAGATAGATTTGCATCTCAAGGAGGCAGTGCATGCAAATCCATCTCATACATATTCATTGTGGAGATCCTGAAAACCTGACTTGGCTCCGGCTCATGAGGACCGGAATTGCCTACCCCTGCCCTAGATCAACCTTCCAAAAAGGACACCTTTGATCTGCCTCTGGATCTTCCCTGTAACAACCTCAGGCTCATGGAACAGAAGCAAAGTCTAGCAGCTTCTGCCGCATTGGCACCAAAATTCAAAATGACACTATCTGATTGAGGCTCCCTTTGTTCCACATGCTGCAACATGTAGGACAGGGGTCTCCAAAGTCCCTCCTCGAGAGCCGAATCTAGTCAGGTTTTTTGGGATTTCCCCAATGAATATGCATGAGATCTATGTGCATGTACTGCTTTCAATGCATATTCATTGGGGAAATCCCGAAAACCTGACTGGATTTGGCCCTCGAGGAGGGACTTTGGAGACCCCTGATGTAGGACAAGAAGAAGCTTTAAGTCAGGTCGTACCATTTTGAGTTATTAAGTATCACTCCTGTCCTGTGTATCCAAGGCTGTCCTTGGGGGAAGAGGTCTTGTGAGGGTGGTGGGAGCTTTTTTTTTTTAGGGGGGAGCGAGTCTGGTGGGATGACACTCATGTGAGCATTACCATTAAAGATACAAAATAGTCTCTGAGTTTTAAGAGCACAAAGGCAAAAAATATTTGTCATGTATTATTTTTGCTTTTAGTGTATGCTTTTTTAAATAATGAATATTTTATAATAATGCATGCTATTTTATTCTAGAGTGCCTGATTTAGTGTGCACTAAATGAAATAGCACATGCTATTACAAACAAAATGAAACAAAACAAAAATGCACATCCCTCCTGAATGCTTTAAGAGGACCCACTAGAACCTCTTTGAGCTCCCTCAATATCCTGGGGAATATGTTTTGGAAGATCGAAGGAACCAGACAAAGAGGGCAACCTCCAATAGAATGGTGGCCATGTTGAAAACAACCATGGGGGATGACGCTGGAAGACTTTTACCAGTTTAGAACAAAACCAATTTCTTTTTAGATCTTCACTTGAGCACGAGTCAACTGAATTCGTTGTAGATAAATACGAGTCAGAACGATCCAAGCATGAGGGTGTACCTGAGCTTTTATCTACATTTAGGGCTCCTTTTACTAAGCTGCGATAGCGGTTTTAGCACGCGCTGAATTGCCGTGCATGCTAGATGCTAACGCCAGCATTGAGTTGGCGTTGGTTCTAGCCGCATAGCGCGGGTTTAGCACGTGCGGTAATTCATCGCGCGCTAAAAACGCTATCGCAGCTTAGTAAAAGGAGCCCTTAGAGTTAGCTTAAAAACTTATCTTTTCCAAAAAGCTTTTGGCTTAACCACTGTGGAATAAGTTGCCTGCTAATGAGGATTCCAGCCTGTTTCCTATCCCCCCTGCCCAATCGTTGTTGCTTCTGTTTTCCATGGCGGCAGCAAACAGCAGATCAGATTCCAGAAATCTTTCTCCAAAACGTTATTCTCTATTCTTTATCTGCTATAGAGAATAACGTTTTGGAGAAGTTTCAAGTTTATTCATGGCTTGATATACCGACCATCACATGTATCTAGGCAGGTTTACAACATTAAAAATTAGAAAGGTCTAATATAATTTTTGATTTAGGTGAGGTAAAATAAAAAGGGGGTAAACCTAAAACTATGGGCTCCTTTTACAAAGCCGCGCTAGCAATTTAATGCGCATAATAGCGAGTGCTAAACCGCCGGCCGCGTTAGCCGCTACCGCCTCCTCTTGAGCAGGCGTTAGTTTTTCAGCCAGCACAGGGCTTAGTGCGTGATGAAAAACTACTAGAGCGGCTTTGTAAAAGGAACCCTACGACAAATTAGGACTGATTGGAAACAAGAGGTTTGAGGGATAGGGAAGTTTTAATTACAATGATTTCTGGAATCTGATCTGCTGTTTTATGCCGCCATCTAGGAGTTTGCAGATTGTCTGCCCTCTTGTTTTCTTTGGACCTTCTGTTTTCTCTCCTGACCTATCTATAAATTGGTATTCCTTTCCTTCTTATGCATTGCCTGTAAACTGGCTTGAACGTTTAACCATTAGACAGTGTACTAACTGACTAATAAAGATAAACACAGGTGCTTTCTTCAGTCATGGCCTTCTGTGGGTGCAATAACTTATCAAAAACTCCTGTATGATGTCCTATTTTCTGTGCAGTTTCTCCCCACCAAAATTAATTTTTCCTATAAAAGAGAATGCAACAATTGGTTATGCTATGAAAGAATGATTAACCGTCAAACTATACTGTATATCAAGGTAGTTTATTTTTTAATCTTTCTGGCAGGTCGCCGTGTGTGCTTGGGGGAACAGTTGGCCAGGATGGAGCTTTTTATCTTCTTCACCACCCTCATGCAGCGTTTCACCTTCCTCATTCCAGAGAATCAGCCCAAGCCCCAATTAAAGCCCTGCTTTGCAGTCACATCAAGTCCACATCCCTATCAGATTTGTGCCAAACTGCGATAAGCTTCCACTGAAAGACAGCTTCCCAGCAATGTTGGCACAAGAAATTTCTTTTCCTTCCAGTGCCTCCAAATCTGCAGCGAACACGGATCACTGTAGAAAGCATATATCATCAGCTGCATGTGTGTTTTCCCACCAAAGTTGAACTACTGAGGATCTTGTTAAATGGTTACCATCGCCTGACGTCTTTTTCTCACTTCTTCTACTGATTTAATTTATGCACCTAGTCTCCCCCCAAAGGCACCTTGTTTTCCCTTCAAAAAATACCTGGCTTGTGGTTGGAAGCATGTCAAGTTACAAGTAAGCCAGACTGGATGCTGGAAATCATTTACAGGGCTAACTACTTTTAACCACAACTACACCTGAGGCTGACATGGTAACCTGCTTCTCTTTTATTGGGCTACAAGCTTTATGCGCGATATGAGGTCTATTTAAATGGGCAGCTAGAAAGAGGCAGTGCGGCTTTAAAGACAGAGGAAGGCTGGGGGCTTTATAATGTGATGAAAGATCCATAAGAGTATTGTTTATTATCAAACGGCCCTTGAATTAAGTAGCGCATAGTTCACAAAAGTGGTGGAAAACATGGTTTCCCTCTGACTGCTCAAGTTCCATATGCAGTGGTACCTCGGAATCCGAAAGTCCCAGAACTCGAACAACTTGGAATCCAAACCTTTTTTGTAGTAAATTTTGTCTTGGATTCCGAACTCTGCTTTGGAATCCGAACGCCCTGCACATTGTATTTGTGTGTTTGTGCCCCAGAATCTGAATGCTGCTTTGGAATATTTGTTAATATTTTACCTTAAAATCCAGTGTATTTCCTGTTACAATTTGAGTTTGTGGGACCCAGGAACAGATGAATCCAGTTTCTATTATTTTCAATGGATTCCAAGGTATTACTCTATTCTATTGAAGCCCCCAGGATCTGTCCTTGTATTCATTCTCACATGCTTTGGCTAGCTGGAGGTTTGTGAGAATTTGGCTCTGAAACTCCATCTCCTGCCACCCAAAGAATACAAGCAGTTCAAGGATACGGGTATGCAACTACTATCACCACAAGACCCGTTTTTTATGCACTGGGCCTCATAGCAGCTAACGCGTGTTATGGCTTTAGTGCACATTAACTGTTCGTAAATGACCCCCTAAGGTGCTGATAACGTAGGCCTTGAGGACTGGATTTGAGCAACTGTTTTAGAAGCACCAAATAATTGTAATGTCTATTATTCTTATTAATGCTATGTTATTTCCAATTATATTCTTTTTCTGTTCACTTTGGTGTTCTTTTTACTAAGGTATGCCAACAGATTTAGCATGCGATAATGAATTAGTGTGTTAAAGTGCAAGAATCCATAGGTATACAATGGACTGTGCAGTAGAGAATGACCTGCCAAAACGGTGACCAAAAAAAAGGTCACCGCGAGTTCAGGGACAAGGCCATTCACCGCCCCGTGGAGCGGTGAATGGTAGCACGGGGTGGTGAACAAGTAGTGAACGCATGGCGAGCGAGCGTTCGATCCGGCAGCCCACTCTCTCCCGCCAGCCATCCATGCATCTCCCTCCCTCTTTTTCCCTTACCTTTTCTTCTTGAAACTGGCGATTTCTATAAGGCTACGAGCTGTATTATAGCCGGAGCCTTGAAGTCGCGTCGCGTTGCCTGCTGGTAAAAGTCTCCTCTGACACAACTTCCTGTTTCCGGTTGCATCGGAAGAGACTTTTCTAGCAGGCAACCCGATGCAACTTCAAGGCTCCGGCTGTAATACAGCTCGTAGCCTTATAGAAATCATCAGTTTCAAGAAGAAAAGGTAAGGGAAAAGGATGGAGGGAGGGAAATGCATGGCTGGCCGGCAGGAGTGAGCTGCTGGACCGCGTGAAGGGTGCTGGGGGTGGGGGGATGTAGAGGAGACGACGCTGAAGGCTGGGACGGTGACGTGGCGCTGAAGGAGACAGGGGGGACGGTGAAGGGGACAGCTGAGACAGGGATGGGGCGGTGAAAGGACCAGCGGGGGCAAGGTGATGCAGAGGATGGTGGTCGGGAGACGGAACGGTGACGGGGACAGAATTTTTCCCCGTGCCATTCTCTACTGTGCAACACATGGTATGTGCTAATTATCATGCTGGACTAGTTTAACAATTTAAAAAAATATTTATATTTTGGCTAATTGTTTGAAATAGATTTGCAACTTAGGGGGATGTTATTAAAGTACAGTACGTTTTGCACTTACCGTACCTTAAATGCAAAGCCTGGCCAGTAAATGTCACATGTCTTTTTTGCATTTACCACATTAGGCAGACAGTTATCACATCTACCATGTGACATATCTCAGCAGACTACTTTGGGGCATCTAAGCTATCTGCAGCGTCTGGGACAGTGCCCCACCCCCCACCCCTCCCAAACTAAACACATTCCTAACTGGCAGTTTGATTCTAATATTCCAGTATGACTTAAATATCTACCATCGGAGGTCTTTCAAGAGCTAGGATCTCAAACAAAACAAAAGTCATATATGGTATGTGGCTGCTTGACATCCAAGAAGATATCGATGAATGAAATAGAAATGTTGCTAATATGATAAGCTAAACTATAAACCCCTATACGTTTGCCAAAAGAGCGTCCCTACTCCTCAATTGACATTTGGTATTTGTGTGGTTTGGTCTGTTAGTAGTGATTAGCTGATAGACTCATAGAGTCCTTACTGACATCTTTTGCCTTCTTTTTTGTATCTTTTTAAGCTAATATGATAAGAACATAAGAAATGCCCCTGTCGGGTCTGACCGGAGGTCCATCGTGCTCGGCATTCCGCTCACGCATCAGCTCCTCAGGTCCAGGACCTGATAGTGCTCATACCCTAAAACTGTCATATGCTTTTCGCTTATGTCCAGTAGAGTGACCTTCTATCTATACCCTGTAATCCCCTTCCCTTCCAGGAAGTTATCCAGTCCTGTTTTGAAACCCAGTATTGTATTCTGTCCTATTACCTCATTTGGAAGCGTGTTCCAGGTGGAAAAAATGGAAAAAAAATAATTCAATCTGTACTTCAAGTCCTCCTCATCTCTCTTGTGAGACTGCAACATTTTGAATGTCACATCAAAATGGTTGTTGGGGCCTCCAGTGACATCTTATCACAGTTTCACAAAGTTCTATTTTAAAATCACTCTATTCAGTCACACTTAAACATTATTTTCTCATGATATGTTGTGAGTTTGTGCGAGGAAGAGAGCAACACAACCTAAAAGTTTTTTCTTTCTACTGAGAAAACATAAAGAAATGCATTTTAAACCAGCGGCTGGCAGCAGAAGCAGCGGCGGGGACTTAAGAGCACAGCTCCGCCCCTCCCCCGATCCAGCAGGGGCTAATCGGTTGAGCACGAAGAGACACCGGGGCCGTACCGAAACCAGCGGCAGGCAGCAGAAGCAGCAGCAGGGACTTAAGAGCACAGCTCCGCCCCTCCCCCGATCCAGCAGGGGCTAATGGTTAAGCACGAGGAGACGCTGGGGCCGCACCGAAATCAGCGACAGACAGCAGAATCAGCAACAGGGACTTAATGAGCACAGCTCCGCTCCTCCCCCGATCCAGCAGGGGATAACTGTGAGCACAAGGAGACGCCGGGGCCACACCGAAACCAGCGGCAGGCAGCAGAAGCAGTGGCAGAGACTTAAGAGCACAGCTCCGCCCCTCCCCCGATCCAGCAGGGTTCTATACCATACTAGATATCGGATCTGAGAATGATGGCAGTTGATGCACCGAGATGATAGTGGCGGTTGTCTGGCTGTTGCAGAGATCATCTGATCCAAATGACATGCCTGCATTTTGGCACTCATTACTACTTCTTGGGAAACCTCATGGCTGAAATATTGTGTATTGGCTTGGCTGCATACGTCAGGGCTCAAGGAGCATACCAGCTTTCTCTCCTTGGCATATCGTCTTTATGAACTTCTAACATTAGATCCTATTGTCTGATTGGAATTTATTTTATTTCATTTATTTTATTTTTATTTATTGTTTTCTCAGGTACTTTAGCTAGATTGTGAGCCTTCGGGACAGCTAGGGAAATCCAAAGTACTATTTTTATTTATTTTATTTTAATGTATCTTAAATCTATCTTCATTGTAAGCCGCTTTGAACCTCACGGTATAGCGATATATAAGAAATCAAATCAAATCAAATATTAGTCCTATCGGGCTGCTCAGAGTACTGCAGTGATAACTTACATATGTTAATAGTACTGTGAAAACCTGCTCCAAGTGGTAAATAAATTACTAAAGGCGAGCTCAAGTTCTGGTTTCATTGCTTAACCTTGTTTAAACTACTCAAGTGCTGGCATTATTTTTACAAGGTGAAAAAGTGTCTCTAAATGAATTGAAGGCATAGATGTTTTTACAAGCTCAAACCAAGAAACAGCTGTCAGTTTCATGCCTTTGTAAATCAATAAATTAATGTAGACAAAGATGGACATTACAATCTGTTTCAAAAGGTAGAAACCTTGAAATTTAGACAATTCATACCAACACAAATGCAGATTTGAAAAACTTGTTCTGTAAAACATAACAGTTTTCTCGGCTGGCCCCAAAAACCTACAGGTACAAAGAATGGCGAGACCTGCATGAAGGTAAAAGAAATCACATTGAGAAGATAAATTTTTACAGTCTAAAGGAGCTAGTTTTGGATTACAACCCAAGGCTGTTAGCAGCCAACAAAAGTACCCATCCAGCAAAAAAGCCACCAGGAGTAAAGCCTCACCGAAGAACAAGAGAATAAAAAGGAAGGAGTTTGCAAAAGTTCTTCCCTATGCTGGGTTGTTTTTCCCCCCCCATAAGGAGAGAGTAGAAGGATGAGGTGTGTTCAGGAGCAGCGTTTGCCTTCAATACCAGTTTTCTGTTTCTGAAAAAGTTGGAGAGAAACTTGGCCCCAGAAAGGCAGTCCAGGTCAGCTGTGGATCATTATGGTAAATCAGTGCAGAGGGGGTAGTGCAGAAATCTTTGTGCTCCTCCTGCATCCTTGAAAAAGAAATAGCTAATGGAGTATTTGTGTAAAAAAAACCACTTGTGCAAACAACTTGTATATAAAGATTTGAAATTTGTTTAGTAAACCAGTTGTTTCCAACACAAGGTACGCGTACCCCAGGGAGTACATGTACCATTGTTGAGGTATGCAGTGTTGGCACTATGTCTCCCAAGTTCCTTCTGCAGTTGCATATATCCCACCTCTTCCCTGTCTAACCCCCCTCCCCCAGACCTGCAGTAACAGCTCACTGTGTGCTTTTAACTTCCTCACACAGCTGCCGATAGTGTTAGTTTAGCTGGCGAATCCATCAGGTAGGCTTGGAGGCTTTGCTGGGGCAGCCGCCTCCAATGATGTGACTTTCTCTTTCATGGGAGGTGGGCCAACCTAGCAAAGGCCCCAAAGTTGCCTGATAGAACCGGGGCTAAACTAATGCCAGCGGCAGCTGTGTGGGGAAGAAGTCAGAAGCACATAGTGAGCTGCCACTAGGGAGAGAGAAGTGCTGCTAGACAGGAGGGAAAGGGAAGGGAGAAGAGGTACTGCTGAACATGGGGCAGGGGGACGAGAGAAAGGAGAAGGGGCACTGCTGGACCTGGCAGGAGAATGGAAGGTAAAGGTGTTGCTAGACGAGAAGGGGAGGGAAAGGAAAGGTGCTGCATGCTGGAGGGGAAGGCGAAATAGTGTATGGGGAGAGAGCATAGTAGTTGTGCATGGGTTTGGGGGGAGGGAAGGAAGGAAAATTGTTGTAGGAGTGAGAGAGGGAGAGATTGACATCCCTTTTTCTCACCTCCCCTGTCCCACTTGAGAGAAGAGGTGAGAAGAAAGCATGCAGGAGGCAGAAAGTGTTGGACTCATGGAGGGAGAGATGGATGGGGAGGGAAGGAGAAATGGCACACAGGGGGGAGAGGGCAGAGAGTGGAAAGTTGGACTCATGGAGAGAGAGAGATGGGGGGGGAATGAGGATTGGAGGAGAGGAAGCATGCAGGAGACAGAAGTAAGTGTTGAACGGGTGGAAAGGAGGGAGAAATGTTGGACTGGGAGGGGTCCAGAAAGGAGGTGAGATATTGGTCTGCAGGGGGCAGAAACGAGGAAAGGATAGAGAAATGTTACACTGGGGAGGAGGGGGGAGCGCTATAGAAATAATAATAATAGTAGAGAGAGATGCCGAACTGTGGGAAGGGGGAAAAGGAAGGAGAGAGATGTAGGACCACTGGAAGGAGGGAAGAAGAGAAATGTTGGACTACTGGGGGAGGGAGGAGAGGGAAGGAGAGAGATATCAGACCATGGAAATGGGGAGGGAAGGAGAGAACAGAAAAAAAATCCAACAAAACCTGCAGTAAACCAAGCAGCAAGCAAAAACGAAAACTGCAGACCATGTACAGGATACAGGCACTGTTTATGGCAACTTTAGTAAAAAAAAAAAAAAAAAAAAAAAGTAAATATACAACCTTATTACCAACCAAGGGACCCAACACGGTCCGTGTTTCGGACAACACGCCTTCTTCAAGGGTCCATGGTGGATAAGGTATTGGAACAAACAGCAATAAAATGCAACAAACTAATCAAGTGCCTCTGCGTTTGCGACACACTTTGCATCAAGCATCGGACTCACAGAGGCACTTGATTAGTTTGTTGCGTTTTATTTACTAAAGTTGCAATAAACAGTGCCTGTATCCTGTACATGCTCTGCAGTTTTCATTTTGGTTTTTGAGGGAAGGAGAGAGACATGGGAAGGAAAGACATGGAAAAGTAGATTTTGAGAAGAAAGCAGAAAAATGGAAAAAAAGTTGAATGTTAAAAAATGCTAAAGATGGATGCAGCTAAATTTCCTTAAGAAATATCAGGGAAATATACTGAGAAAATCCAAGGTCAGAAAAAGCTTGCTATATAATCAAAACAACTGACCCTAAGAGTATTCTGTCTGAAGAGGGTGATCAAAAAAAACTTTTATAAAAGCTCAGAGATATGGAACTCTGGAGGGAAGGCTGAAAAACTTCCCTGTGTAAAGAGTTCACCTTCCAGTCATTGCTACTATATACGTTTTTTGATCACGCTCATAGACTAGGATTTTTTCATAAAATTTGAAGAACTTTACACAATTTCAAAATATGATGGTAGTTTTCCTTTCTTCTTATGTCAATCATGCGAAAAGTCACTGCATAAATAGATTAGAAAAGCGTTCACTTAGCTTGCAAGAACAAGGTTAAAAGGGTCCCAACATGGCCCTGTTTCGTTGCCTGCCTGAGGAGACCCGACTAGTGCATGTTTCAAAAACAGTCCTGAGAGCTTGTTCAAAACGATCCTGGTAAGCTTCGTGACAAGCAATCACATCGCTGCTGGGTGGTTGAAAAAGTAACTTCTGAAGGTCCAATAAGCTGGCGGTTGGAAGTTTATTGGATCTTCAGAAGTTACTTTTTCAACCACCCAGCAGCGATATCATCTCTAGCTCTAGTGCATAAAGTTACTGGTGGGCACCTTTTGATCTAGGTAAAAAGTGCAGCCAGCATGCATTCTTCCCTCAGGTTAGCTGTGAGCCACGTCCAGAAACCAGCGGCTGCGGCTTTGCAAAAAGAAGTGCAACTGCGAGGAGAGAGCCAGCCAGAGGAGGTAAACACCCGGGGAAGGCACAAAGGGTCAGGCTGCCGGGCCAGCCGCAAGCCCAGTGGAGGAACCACGGCTTTGCAAAGAGAAGTGTGACTGTGAAGAGGGAGCCAGGCATGAATTTGGGATGCAGAACAGAGGAAAAGACAATGAGGGGTACGTTGAGACATAGAAGGGAGGAAGAGTGTCACTTTTGAACAGGAAAAGGCAGGGTTGCATTGGGACACAGGAGGAAAGGAGGGAGCATGACATAGGCTGGAACAATGGAGGGAGTTAAGGAAAGAGATGCTGAGATGGGGAGGGAATAGAAAGGGAGAATTGAGCATGGGGTGAGAGGGAGAGATGATGCACATGGGGTAATGAAGAAAGCAGTGACTTGTTGGGCATAGGGAGAGAGAAGAAATATCAGACATGGTGGTGGAAGAAGCGTGAGGTACAAATACATGGAGATGAAAGGGAGAAATGGTGGATGGGGTGGTGGAGAGGGAACAGTGGGATGGATGAACAAAAGTGCAAACCTACTCTTTCTATTTAAACTAAAGTACTTTGTTATGAGGACTATACTGTATGTTTAATGTTTTTATAGATGGTACAGGTTTCAAGTTACATACAAATTCAACTTAATAACAGGTTTTAAAAAATGGAACTTGTTCTTAACCCTGGGACTGCCTGTATACTGTATAGCCCAACTAAGGGCTATACCAGGGGTGGGCAATTCTGGTCCTCAAAGGCCAGAATCCAGTCAGGTTTTCCCCAATGAATATGCATTGAAAGCAGTGCATGCAATGTGGAGGAAAGACAAAACTCAAAATAATTTACTAACATACAATGAACATTCAAAATTCTATAAAGCAAAAATAAATCAAACTAAAATGAAATTCTATTCCGATAAAATATTAAAGGCTAAACATCCATCTCTTCTTTATACCATCTTAAACAATATAACACCGAATAATAAACAACAATTTGAATCAAGTAGTACAGTTCCCACTGCTCAAGAACTCACTGATTATTTTATCGAAAAAATCAACAACATTAGGAAAACTTTTAAAAATAACTTACAGATTACAAAGGATCTTGAACAGGTTAATCCAGACTCACTATTTTCTAAATGTTCAAAATTTAAAATACCTAGTGTGACAGAGAAGCGCCTGTCAGCAGTTTAAACCCGGTTTTAAACCCTGCCTTGCAAAGGGCTGCCCCTATTCCTAAGCCCAGGAAGCTGCCCAGTAACCCTGTTCCTATCACCAAGAGCCAACAGGCAGGGCAAGGCAGAGAGAGAAGGGCAGAAACCACAACATCTGATTTAGGGCACTATAATCCCTTTTATAACACCTTGGGCAGTTCTGCAACAAAACCTCTAGTAAAGAAAACCAGCACAGGCATGGTTAATGAGAGGGGTGGGGCTGACAGGCAGGACGAACCCAGAGGGAGAGTGAGAACAAGACTGCAGCATAAAATCAGCACAGCTGGGAACACTCGAGAGAATACGGGGAAGGCTGGAGAGAATTCAGGAGGGAATTCAGGAACTGCTAGAACAAGAAGTGCCGTGCTGAGCAGGAAGGAGCCTGCTAGGAGTTCTCTGTCTCAGACCAGAGCTAAAGCACAAGCTGTCTTACAACCCTCCCGAGCTAACAGACTTCTGGCTCCTAAGCAGAAGTTCAAAGGAGGAGAAAGACTTCCAGGGCAGGGCTGGCCGTTAGCTGCCCCTGAAGGGAGTTCTTACCCGGTCTCAGAAAGCGGAGAGTCCCTAATGGAATTAGAGGGAGAGCTATCTGGAAGCAGTGAAATGGAGTGTGATCTAGCAGCCTGGGATCTCCTGTAGAATCACAGTTAATAAGGTATGAATGGGGGAGGGGAATGAAAGCGAATGTATTTTGTGTAGCGTTCTTTCTCCCTTAGGCAGAACTGTAAGCATGTGTGAGTGAATCAATTAGAGCCTGAAATAGAGGCCTTGAAGATCAAGGGAAGGAGGTGAGAACCATAATTAACTTTCCCGAGAAGCTTGAACGGAACTCAGAGACCTGACATCACGTAACCCTGAACCAGGGAACTTTTGGGAGGGGACTTACACCAGTCTTAAAAGGTTGGGTTATATAAAGTTCCCTAGCCCCTACCCAGGAGCATAGGGGTAGTGGGGGCATTGGACTTCGGGTGGGTCAGGTATAAAAGCTTCCTGAAGTGTTTGCAGACAAAAGCAGTACAACTAAAGAGAAAACGTTTTGGTTTATTTTTGGCTTTTTGCCTGAGCAGCAGGCTGGACTATATTATAAAGAAGAAACCTTGTGAATGTATGATTTGTTTAAGTCCACTCAGCCAGAGGGACTACTGGAAACCCAGTGCTTTGAACTGGGGGTAATAAAGATAAAAGCTGAACTTTACCCAAAAAGCAGTCTACTAATTATTCTACTGATTATCCAGTGGGAGTCCTCCTGGGAGCGCTCCGTCCTACGCCTGGGGCGGGAGCCGGGTTGCTAGCGCTAGGCTTACTCCTGGCCCCGCCACACTAGTCAAAAAGGTAAAACTCTAAATATCAAAGGCTCTAAGGCTGATCAAATACCACCACTTATTTTTAAAAAATATTTTGACATCTTTGGACCTTTGATTCATACATTAGTTACGGAAAGTTTAAGCCAACATACTGTGCCCTTAGATTGGAAAAAGTCATACATTCGTCCCATTATTAAAGATAAAAATATCGGTTACGAGGATCTATCCAATTATAGACCTATATCTAACATTCCATTTTTGGCAAAATTAACAGAAAAAATTGTTTTCAAACAAATCTCAGAGTTTGTAGAAAAAACTAACGTGTTACATCCTAATCAAACTGGTTTCAGACAGCACCATAGCACTGAACACTCACTGATCGGCATGACCACTTCTATCCAATATTTCTTAGATCATCATCAATCGGTGCTGTTAATTTCTATTGATCTTTCAGCAGCATTTGATACGATTGATCATCAACTTCTTCTTAGCAGACTCCAATCTATTGGGGTTACAGATGAAGTCTTGGCTTGGTTTACATCATATTTCATTGATCGCACCTCTACCGTTCTTTTCAGGGAATCTTCCTCCAAACCTACACAGATTACACATGGGGTCCCCCAAGGATCTATTCTTTCACCCTTACTTTTCAATATTTTTCTTGCACCACTAATGACTTTATGCCAATCTGTAGGCTTCCACGTTTTTGCCTATGCTGATGATATCCAGATACTGCATCCGCTAAATAATAATAATACAATTGAAATCTCAGCGATCAATGAAAAACTTGACCAAATTTATCATTGGCTGGATTCAAACAGATTGTCTCTTAACATTAAAAAAACTAATGTTATGCTTTTTCCATGGAAAGATAGTTTTCCTCTTGTTACTCCTATTTCAATTCAAAATGGCCTCCTTCAATTAGTTACTAATATTAAAATTTTAGGGGTGATCTTCGATAGCAAACTAAATTTTCACGATCATATTAGTAACATCATGAAAACTACCTTTTACAGATTACGTAAAATTCGATCTATTTCTAAATTTCTATGTCCCAAATCACTTAATATCCTTATTCACTCTTTGGTGATGTCTAAAATCGACTATTGTAATTCTCTTTTCAAAGGAATTGCTTTACATGAAATAAAACGTCTTCAAATTATACAAAATGCCTCAATTAAGCTAATAACCAAATCTAGAAAGTTTGATCATGTAACACCTCTTCTCAAAAATGCACACTGGCTTCCAGTTATTCACAGAATAACGTATAAACTTTGTATAATTACCTTCAAAACCCTTTATAATATGACCCCCGCTTTCTTATTTAAATTATTAATTCCATATTTAAATTATTAATTCTCTCCCTCCTTCCCCACCACCCCAGAGTCCACCATCTCTCCCTTTCTTTTCCCAATTACCCTCCTATCCAGTATCTCTATCCCTCCTCCACACCATCCCTTGTGTCCAATTTCTCTCCCTTTCAGTTCCTTCCCTCCCTAAATCTCATGGTCCATCATTTCTCTCCCTCTCCTCTATTTTCAGACCCATTATTTCTTCATCCCCCCCCCCAAAGTTTGGCATATGCACGTCTCTTTGAACACCCCCTTCCCTCCGTGTACTTCTAAACCAGGGTCCCCCCTTAAAGGTCTGCCTGTCCCCCCTTAAAGGTCTGTCTGTCCCCCCTTGAAGGCCTGCACCCCCCTTGAAGGCCTGTCCCACCCCCTTGTAGGTCTGTCCCCCCCCTTGAAGGCCTGTCCCTCCCCCTTGTAGGCCTGTCCCCCCACCTTGAAGACCTGCCTGCCTGTCCCCCCCTTGAAGGCCTGTCCCTCCCCTTGAAGGTCTGCACCCCCCCCAAAGGCCTGCACCCCCCTGAAGGCCTGTCCCACCCCCTTGTAGGCCTGTCCCCCCTTGTAGGCCTGTCCCCCCCTTGAAGGCCTGCCTGCCTGTCCCCCCCTTGAAGGCCTGTCCCCCCTTGAAGGCCTGCACCCCCCTGAAGTCCTGCACCCCCCCTGAAGGCCTGCCCCCCCCCTGAAGGCCTGTCCCACCCCCTTGTAGGCCTGCCCACCCCCTTGTAGACCTGTCCCCCCTTGTAGACCTGTCCCCCCTTGAAGGCCTGCCTGCCCCCCTTGAAGGCCTGTCCCTCCCCCTTGAAGGTCTGCACACCCCCCCGAAGGCCTGTCCCCCCCCCCTTGAAGGCCTGCCTGCTTGTCACCCCCCCTCCCCCTTGAATGCCTGCCTGCCTGCCCACCCGCCCCACCCTGAAGGACCGCTCGCCCCCCTGGCCTCCCCACACCACCTATGAAGCAGCACTACCTATGCTCCCGGCCTTGCCGTTCAGTCCCCACCACCCCCGAAGGACCGCTCGCCCCACTGACCTTCCTGCACCACCTATGAAGCAGCCGCAGCAGGATCGCGACGTCAGCTATCCCTGCACTGCTTAGGCGCTGCTTCCTGCGCCGCGTTCCCGCCCCTCCTCTGATGTCAGAGGAGGGGCGGGACCGCGGCGCAGGAAGCAGCGCCCAAGCAGCTCAGGGATAGCTGACCTCGCGATCCTGCTGCTTGCTGCTTCACAGGTGGTGCAGGAAGGTCAGTGGGGCGAGCGGTCCTTCTGGGATGTGGGGGGACTGAACGGCAAGGCCGGGAGCACCCCTTCAGGGCTGGCACCCGGGGTGGACCGCCCCTCCCACCCCCCCCCCCTTGGTACGCCACTGCCTAAGCTGGCTTCCGGAGCCTGACAACGAAGACAGGCTGCATGGGGACGGAAGTGAGCCAAATATGCCCTTTTAGGAGAAATATATAAACGAAAAATCAATTTAAAATGTTGCTCCCAAAAGGTAGTGTATTTACGAAAAGCAGGCAGTCGACGGACAGCCTGAAGGAGGAAATCAGAAGGCAAATCAGACCAAGCATCTCGCAGCTTAGAGTGGTCAAACAAAGGCATTCATCCTTCAAGTGGCGATGATGAAACGTGAGAGGGACCGGTTGCAGTGAACCAAGGGTAAAGGCTGTAGACAAAGTCTCATGACAGGCGGCCTGCAAGCAGCTAGAAGGTAAGGAAGAGATGTAATGATGGATTTGCATGTAAGCAAAATAGTCAGTAGGAGGGAGATCAAATTCTGCCCGCAACTGAGCGAAAGATTTAGGGGTGCCTTCATCAGTAACCAAATGAAATAGATATTGAATGCCCCTTGTTTCCCACCGAGCAAAACTCGGCCCATCAATCCCAGGTAAGAAAGAACCATTAAAACGAATAGGCAGGAAGGGAGAGACAAAAGGAGAAAGAGTGTGAAATTTGCAGACCCAACGCCAAACCTTCCGCAAGGGTCGGTGTAAGGCTTTCATAGAAAGAGACTCAGGTTCAAGAGAAGGGATAGAATGAAGATAGGCACTAAAATGAGTAGAAGAAAAGCAGGAAAGTTCCAGAGCTGAGTTAGTAAACGCTGAAGTACCCCTAAAGAGATCATTAATATGCCTCATTCCACAACCAACTGTCAAATAGTGAAGATTCAATAAGCCCAATCCACCTCTATACCAGGGAGTCGCCGCCCGCTTATAAGTCAAACGAGGCCTCTTACCGGCCCAAAGAAATTTCTGGACCAGTCGTTCCAATCGGCGCTCATCACGAAACGTCAAATAAAGGGGAAGGACCTGAAAAACATAAAGCCAACAGGGGACCAGAAGCATGTTATACAGGTGCACTCGACCCAAAAGTGAGAAAGGAAGAGTCTCCCAAAGGTGCAACTTATTCTGTAATGTCTGAAACAACGGGGTTACATTCAGCCGGTACAAACTAGATAAGTCTAGCAGAATATTAACCCCCAAGTACCGCAAAGCAGAATCAGCCCAACGAAGAGGGAAAACACCCCTCCACGAAGTTCGTAAATCAGGTGGAAAAGGTAAGGCCAAGGATTTATCTAAGTTGAGAGACAGCCCTGAATAAAAACCAAATTCAGAAATGAGATCCAAAGCCGCCGGGAGAGAATCTTCAGGTCGGGTAAGAATTAAAAACATATCATCCGCGTACGCCAGAGTCTTAAGTTCAAAGTCACCAACCGAGAGACCTCGAACCTCCGCGAACCCCCGAAGAGTGCATAACAACGGTTCCAAAGAAAGAAGGAATAAAAGAGGGGAGAGAGGGCAACCCTGTCAGGTACCACGAAGAATAGGGAAAGAGTCAGAACAAGTCCCATTAACAAGCAAGGAAGCCAAGGGATTGGAATAGAGGGAACGCACGGCATCTAGAAAGGACCCCCCGAGCCCCACATACTCCAAGGTACGAAACAAGGACCAGTGAATGCTATCAAACGCCTTAGAAGCATCCAGGCGAACAAACAGGGTCGGAATCTGGCGAGATTGACACTGAGCAAGAGCAAGAAGTACCTTGCTGACATTGTGTACAGACTGTCGGCCCCGAACAAAACCAACCTGATCCTCATGGATAAGCTGTGGTAAATGAGGAGCAAGCCGATCAGCCAACATACGAGCGAAGAGTTTGAGGTCCACATTGATCAATGAAATGGGGCGATAAGATTCCGGCAAATCAGCAGCCTTACCAGGCTTCAAGAGTAAGGTAGTAAGGGCCTCATTCGCAAAACGTGGAAAAGAACCACGGACAGTAGCTGCATCAAAATACGCCAATAAAGGTCCATAAAGTGTAGGAGAAAGGAGCCGATAGAAGTCACCCGAGAACCCATCCGGGCCCGGAGCCCGGTCAGAGCGGAGCGATTTAATAGCAGACTCCAATTCAACCGCCCGAAACGGACTATTGAGAGAGGAAATCGCAGCCGCTGACAAACGAGGCAACCCGGAAGAGTGAAGATAGTCCGATATCATTTCCAAAGAAGCGTCATCCGGAGCCTCATATAACCGATGAAAGAAATCAAATAAGACCCCGGAGATCTCAGAAGTCTGAGACACCACCCCGGGCTCGCAGAGATAAAATCGGCTTCCTGCCAGTCGTAGCGTTAACCAAACGAGCCATAAGGCGGCCGGGTTTGTTACCGTAACGAAGGAAACGATGGTGATAAAAGGCTTTGCATTTTTGGGAATGAGAAAGAAGAAGGGAGTTCAGGGCCACCTGAGTAGACAGATAGCAGTCTCGAGTCTCCGGAGAAGGGTGGAAAGAAAAGGACCGCTTCGCCAAACGCAAAGCCCGTTCCAGAGTAACGATCCCCTGATTAATACGCTTATGACGAGCACATAGAAATGAAATGATGTGACCTCGAATTACCGTCTTCCCAGCCTCCCAAAACAAGATAGGATCATCCATGTGGAGAGCATTATTTGTAGAATAGTCTTCCCATTGGGTCTGCAAAAAGGCACGAAATTCCGCGTCCTGAGCAAGATAGAAGGGAAACCGCCAGGACGGCGCGCAGAGGTACGTAGAATCCAAGGAAACATCAACCCAAATCGGGGCATGATCCGAGATAGACAGAGGTCCAAGCTCAGCCGAGTGAACGGAAGGAAACATAGAGGAGGACAAGAAAATATAATCTAGACGGGACCAGGTACCATGGGCACGAGAGAGATGGGTATAGTCACGAACTTCAGGATGTAGAAGACGCCATGGGTCCACAACCGAAAGTGAGTCACAGAAGTCGGAGAGGAGATGACTCTTAGAACCCAAAGAAGAGGCAGGAGAGCCGGACTTATCCTGAGCGGGGTGCATTACCAAGTTAAAATCTCCCAGAAGAAGCAGAGGATCATCAGGAAAGCGAGAACGAATGTGAAGCAACCGTTGTAAAAAGGCCGATTCTCCAGAATTAGGGCCATAAACCACTAGGAAAAGATAGGAGCGACCACCCAAAGTAAGGCGAAGAAGCAAGAAGCGACCGTCAGACGACTTATCAAGAACCTGGACGCATATAGGCGAAGACTTACGGACCAACACAGCAATGCCCCCATGACGACCCGAAGAGGAAGCAAAAAACACCTCCCCCACCCAAGAACGACGTAACTTAAGATGTTCTGCATCAGTCAATCTAGTTTCCTGTAGACGAGCAATATCAGACCGGTAGCGTTGGAGGGCAGCAAGTATTTTGGATCTCTTGACAGGCGACATGATCCCCCCAACATTCCATGAAGCAATTCTAAAAGGGGTACTCATAGTAGAAAAGCAGGAAGGAAGCAATGCCAGAAAAGGAAAAGCAGGTGAAAACTACCCCAAGGGCCTAGCCTCCCCCAAAGCAGTAAGAATCGCCAAATAATTGTATTGAACAGAAAAGACCAACAATAAAACATATCAAACTTAGTGAGCAAATATACAGAAGGAGGACCCCCCACCCCCATGAACCCACCCCACCAACTCACAATCCACCCACCCCAACCCACCCCTTTCCCCCCAACCCCCCCCCAACCCCCAGGAACAAACCCTCCAAGAACCCAACCAGAAGGAAAACCCCGTCCCACATACGTGGAACAGAGATAGAGTCACGGAAGATGCAGTCAGGGCCCCAAATCCCTCAATCCCAACTACACCTCAGACACGCAGAATACCCCATCCATCCAGAACACACACCAAGATAAGCCATAGGAGAGCGAAGCTAAAAAGCAAAAGGACCCCCAATCACGGGGAGTAACACAGCCCAATAGCCAGAGGGCCTGGAAGGGTCACCAAAGGGCCTCTTAAAGTGGCATGTAATCTAAGCATACATAGTACAATCAGCCCCACCAGCACAGATGAGGAAAACAAGCAATCACCAACTCTCAAACACACAGATACTCCCCCCCATCACCCATTCCAGCCATACTCCCCCAGTCCACACCCCAAAGGAAAACACAACCTCCCACAAACATACTCCCACCCACCAAGATGAGAGAAACCCCAGAGCCAAATAGGACATCAGCTCCCCCCCATAGGCATAGCATCCATTCAACCCCTAAGGACGCCTACAGCCCACTAAGGCCCCCCCAAAAAATACGGAACAGAAACTGGAAGATAGTAAACTGTAAAACCAGATATGCAACCACAATGATAACAAATTGTAGAGAAAACATAAGATGTAACAGGAGTGGGCCACGAAGCAGCCCAAACCCTGAGTGAGATGTAATGGTCAGTAGAGTCTAGGAGGCTAAAGTCCAAATAGGAAGCAAGCAGTAGTAAAGCTCAAAAGGCCAGCAATGGCCAAATAGAACAAAGTCACTCAAATAAAGGAGAACAGCTCCATACGCCATCTCTGCCACAGAATTCAGGTAGCCGATGATGGTCCCGCTTCTCCCGGTAGGGAATCCAGGTAGGCCTGGGCATCCTCCGCCGTGGCATACATGCGCCAACCATTCGGAGTCCAAACCTTCAGTTGTGCCGGATAGAGGAGCTGGAATCGCTGTTTCTTATCAAAAAGAGCCGTGCACACCCGGGAGAAGCGCCGTCGACATTCCTGTAAGGCAGGTGAATAGTCCTGGAACAGACGCACAGGTATACCCTCATAGGAGAGAGTATTCCGCTTCTGCCAGTACTGCCGCATAAGTTCAGATTTCACCGCCGAATTATGAACTTTGAAGATGGTGACTCGAGCTCGTTCACGATCATCCATACGCCGGCCCAGGCGGTGAGCACAGTCAAGCTTCAAGGGCCCAACCCCTGCTGGAAGCGGTAACTCCTGCTGAAGCCAAGACTCCACGGAGGAAAGGAGACGAGAGTCAGAAACTGATTCAGGCAGACCAACCAGTCGGATGTTATCTCTCCTCGAGCGGTTCTCAAGGTCTTCAATCTTTTCCGCCTGTCTCTGAAGCTGTGTACGCAGGGAGGCCAGATCCGCCGCTGAGGAGGAGCACGTGTCCTCAACCCCCCGAGACGCAATGCTCCAATTCCCCCGTCCGCCGAGTCGTTTCCCCCAAAAGGGATTCAAGGGAGGTAAGCTGGCTGGAGAGAAGGTCAAATCGGGAGTCCAGCGCCCGCACCACCGAAGCCGATAATGCCGCTATGTGGGCCTCTGACAGGGGAAGCGCGGAACCCAAGTCCCCCGCCGCCATCTTAGACTCGGGTCGCGCCGATCGTGTCTCCCTGTCTTTTACCGTGCGGCTCGATTTAGTGCTCATATCCGGGCTGGGCGTCTGCAAAAAACGGTCCATAAACCTCCCCGAAGGTTCAGTGCAGGGCTGGGGCTAGCCAAGAGTAGCAAAACGGTGCTGAGGGATTCGGGGCCCCGGAGCACGAGTGAAGCACGTCTCACTCGGCTCAGCACATCACGTGACCTCTATATTTGTATTTATAAAATGACAACTGTACAGAACAATATTGTTTCTTTTTATACTTTAATAAAATATGTTCAATATAAAATCATAACTGCAGCTTGTGCAGATGGGATCAGATGGTTTGTGGGGACCGAGCTTGCGGAGATGGGGCGGAAATGGTTTTTTAAAATTTCAGTCTTGAGGGGGACGCTAGCGAGCCCGATGGGTTAGGCTGTAAACAGTACGTGCTCCGGCGGTGAGACACTATTTATGACTCAAAACGGCATCTTTTACTATCGTTGCCTATTGAAAAAGGGCATTTATTGAAGGCGAACCACTGCTCTATATTATGGCATCGAGCAAACCCTCTAAGCGTAAGAGCACGGAGCCTGCATCTCCTGGAAAATCCGGCGTCTCTAAGGCCAACGATGCAGCCTCCTCCGCTATCTTGGATGAGCTGCGTTCAATACGGGAGCTCATCGTGGACACCAGGCAAGATATTAATGATATGCGCTCGGACCTTACCTCACTACGAGAGGAATTTGCCACCGCACAAACGAAACTGGTGACCCTGGAAGCCAGAACCGTGGGGACTGAATCGGCGATAAAACATCTCCAAAAGCAGGTCACTCGCATCCCCGCGCTCGAAAGGGCGCTGGAAGCAGCGGATAATCGTGCGCGTCAAAATTGCTTCCGTCTTCTCGGGTTACCGGAGGGACGGGAGGCCTGCGACCTCGTGGATTTTCTGGCTGCACTTCTCCCCCAGCTATTAAAGATGAATGATGACTTCAAAATCGATTTTGACAACGCATATCGCCTGCCTCAACCTTCCACGCTGCATAAGAAGTGCCCCAGACCTATATTGGTATCTCTACTGAAACACCATCAGGTACTCAAAATTATGCAGCATGCCAAACTACATGCTCCAATCACTTTTGAAGGGAATAAGATCCTTATTCTACCTGATCTAGCGAAGGAGACTGCCAAACGCCGGAAATTACTCTTATCATATCGCCCTCAGCTTAAAAACATTGGGGCCAAGTTTGGAATGTTCTACCCTGCTCGCCTTCGGGTTACTCATAATAATGTGACTAAAGACTTCCATAACCCTTCTGACCTAGCAGATTTCATTGAATCAGTGTGCCCAACCCTGATTGATAAAACCTGATACGTTATGTAAAATCTGATTTGATAGGTGTCATGTATTAGATGCTTAGAAACTCATGTCAACTCTGCCTGGAGTATTGCTGTTTTGTCCTCTCTCCTTTCAGTTCACTGACCCACAGTATGTTTGACTTATTTGACATGCTTAAGTTAATGTTTATAGCTGCAGTGTTTTTTACCTCAGATACAGCATGCACTTTCTTTCTATTGCAAACTAATCTGGAGATTAACAATTGCCTTAGAGTACCAATATGCTTCTGTAATATCCTGCTGTTATATCGTTGTGTACAGTATATATGTCATTAACCTGTTTTTCCTTGAATGTAAAGGGTTTCAATAATCCTATAAAACGCCTCAAAATAATACGGTATACTGAAAACCATCAGCCGGACATAGTCCTCTACCAGGAAACTCATCTTTCAGTATTGGAAGCCTCTAAGGTTTCCCCTTCATGGGCTCACACACCTCTCTTTTCTCCTTCTTTGGGACGGAAGAATGGAGTCCTTACACTTATTAGGAAGCGTCAGGACATACAAATAATTTCTTCAGCACATGACACTGAAGGCCGCTGGTTGAAAGTGAACTTACTCGTGGGCAACACTCACCTCTCTGTATATAATATCTATGCTCCAAATCAGGATTGCCCAGAATTTTTTGAGTCCCTGGCATCTGATATTGGTTCCAATTCTATTCAACCATATATCCTGGGTGGCGACTTTAATCTAATATTATGCCCTGAAAAAGACAGGAAATCCACTGTGCCCTATAAAAGAACCAGAGCATGGCGCTGCCTTCAGAATTTACTCTTCCAGTTGAAATTGATAGACCCATGGTGACTGCTTCTTAAAGAGGAATCCACATTTACATTTTTTTTCTCCGCCCCATGCTTCTTACTCCAGGATTGATTTTTTCCTGATAAGCTATTCATTGGTCCGGAAATTGCTCTCTTCGGATATCTTAACTATAACAGTGTCTGACCATTCTGCCATAACACTAACCCTTAATGGCATCCTCTCAGCTGTACCACAGAAAATGTGGAGGTTCAACTCATCTTTACTAACTGATCAATTATTTGTGGAGCACGTTAATCATCACATCCGAGAATTTTTTGATCTCAATCCTGTTAGCGACACATCTTGGCACTCTACCTGGGATGCTTTTAAATCTTATATATGCTTCATCGCATATGCTTCAAAAAAGAAGAAAGAGGATAGAAATCGAATACAGGACCTAGAAAATCAGATATCGGTGATGGAAAATAACCATTTTGCAGACCTCAGGAATCCTATAATCATTGAACGTCTTGGCAAACTTCGGTATGATTATAACCTTACACTCAGTTCAGTGGCCTCAAGTGAGATATTCCTACAAGCGGCCAATTACTATGCCAATAATAACAGGGCTGGTCACCATCTGGCTAATTATTTAAAAATCAAATCTGAACGGACTCAAATTCCTGCTTTACAAAATGATACAGAAGATACTCTGACGGACAACTCGGCCATCTGTAATCAGTTCCAGGATTACTACAAGATGCTTTATTCAACGGAATCTCCGGATTGCACTCAGATACAAGATTATTTAAACAATATCAGTGGCCCGAAACTGGATGACCATGATAATACCCTCCTTACTCAATCCATTCAGTTAAATTAGATTACAGAGACTCTGCATTCCAAGGCTAAACGCAAAGCTCCTGGGCCGGATGGCCTACCAGTTGAATTCTACCTTGCGTTCCAATCCTATCTTCTTCCGATATTGCTGTAAATACTTTCACTCTCTCATTCAACAAGGCTATGCTAAAGGCACGTTTACAGAGACGGTGATTATTGTCATACCAAAACCTGATAAGGATCCACTGTTTGTGCAAAATTATCGTCCTCTCTCTCTTATAAACACCGATGCTAAATTATTTGAGAAATTGATCGCTTCAAGATTACAACTTGTATTACCGAAATTAATCAGCATGGAACAAACGGGCTTTCTTCAAGGACGTCTATCTAGTGACAACACTCGATTATTTACTCATGTGTTATCTTTAGCTCCAACATATATGCCAAATGGAGTAACTATGTCACTTGACGCCGAGAAGGCTTTTGACAGGGTGGAGTGGCCTTTCCTTTTTCAAGTATTATCAAGGTTTGGATTTCATGATGATTTTATACGCATGGTTAAAGTTCTATATTCCAATCCTTCTACTCGACTTCGCATTAACAATGTCCTCTCTGCACCCTTTGCACCATCTAGAGGCACACGACAGGGCTGCCCCCTGTCTCCATTGTTATTCAATTTAGCCTTAAAGCCTTTACTCCTTGCTATAAGATCTGATACCTCCATATCGGGTCTCAATATTGAAGACTTACACATTAAGATGACAGCGTATGCTGATGATGTTCAATTATACATTGATATGGACTCCTTACCTTCAGTGCTTCAATCTATATCTAACTATTCATCAGTATCTGGTTACAAGCTTAACAGTTCAAAAACTGAGGTCATGTCACTGACTGGATCACCTTGCGGTGACATTATTAAAACTTTGAAATTGAAGTATGCACCTGAAAAACTCAAATATTTAGGAATATACTTTGGTGCGTCTATTGAGGAAACCTTGTCCCTCAACACCTCACATATTCTACAAATAATCGACTCTACTACCTCTCGCTGGTCACCCCTGAAATTATCTTGGTGGGGACGCTTGGACTCATTGAGAATGGTACTGATACCGAAACTTACATATATATTATCCATGATACCAGTACTGTTCCCTCCAGCAGCTTATAAGAAATTTGAATCACTCATGACCAAGTATTTATGGAATGGGAAAGTTCCGCGTATCGCTTTACACAAATTAAAATGCTCGAAAGAAAACGGTGGGGTGAACTTCCCTGACCTATATAGCTATCATCTGGCATTTCTATGTAGACAGGCTTCCCAGTGGCTAGAGGAGCCTCTAGATGATAATCCGTCTATTTGGTTGAAATTAGAACGTAAATTGTACGATAAGCATCACTTAAAATACTTCTCCTTTATGAAACAAGCTCCTGGTAAAAAGCTGAACCCTATACTTGCAGCAACGAAATCTGCCATTCAAATAATAGACAATCTAGCTCCTCTCTCCTGGGGCGATACTATGAGCTCTCCTATCTGGCGCAATCCACACTTAAAGATACAAGGCCAATATCTAGAATGGCAATCCTGGCGTCGTCTTGGAATATGGTCCATTCAACAACTCAGAGATGGTGATTACTTCATAGCCTATGATAAACTTGCGATTGCTTATGATCTGTCACCATCTCAGCATTATCAGTGGCTTCAATTGACTCATTGCATCTCTGCACATCTGAAACAGTCTGCTATCTCTAAGGATCTGCCCACCATCCTACAATGGGTGACCAAAATACAATCGCAATCAGGTCAAGCATCTAGTTGGTATAAACTGATACACGTGAGGAAATTCCATCCTCCCTTTACCTTATATGATGTGTGGGCCCGTGAGCTAATAACAATGGAACCAATGCCTGACTGGGAGAATATATGGCTGACGTCCTTTAAAGCAATGAAATCATCAGCAATGATGCAATTGGTGCTTTTTCTCTTTCATAGAGTGTACTGGACTCCATATAAACTGCACAAAATTGACCCCTCGCTTTCAGATAAGTGCTGGTCCTGTATGCAAATGGTTGGTACTTACAATCACATGTTATATCAGTGTCCTTTCTTGCAACAATTTTGGAGCGAGGTTTGGTGTACAATTTGTAAGATCCTTCCTATTGAAGAGTCTATTTCTTATCAGATTATTATATATGGTGCAAACGCAGTTAAAGCACAATTGGATAAATTTGAATCTAGATTGTTATCCTGTTTACTGCTAATTGCATTTAAATCCATTATGTCATGTTGGAAGGACTTCTCTGCCCTCTCTTATGCTCATTGGTGGAACTCAGTATGTTTATGCTCCAAGTTTGAGAAAGTGGCAGCTGAGAAAACTAACTCTTTGTCGACCTTCCTGAAGGTCTGGTCACCTGTGATTGAATATTGCCTATCGTAAAAGTGCCTACTGTTAGACACACCTTTACGCTTTATCCCATTTGATATTGAATATCTTTTTGACTGCTTTATGGCTCCTATTATAAGTCTAATAGCCTATGACATCTCCTCGATTTGCATTAAATGTGTTTGCTAGACAGATATTACTTATAACATATACACTGCAAGTTTGTCATTGAAGTTTCTGGATTGTAGTTTATGTTGCTAAGTTATATTTTTATCATTTTATATATGTTTTATTGAAAATTTCAATAAAAAGATTGAACTAAAAAAAAAAAAAAAAAATTTCAGTCTTAATAGTTTGCCGCTCCACAAAATAATTATTTTATTTCTTCCGGTCCACTGGTGTAAAAAGGTTGAAGAACACAGTTCTAATCAACCTAACTTGATTTCATTTCTGTTTGACTCTTCTGTTCAGATTGGATTCATTCATTTAGACAATTCAGAACCGAGAAATGAAAACTCAAAAATTGTTTCCAATGGAGCTAGGATGAGAGTTTTCATGTTCCGGGCAAGATGGTAGAAGCACTGATAAAGGACAGCATCTGTGAGCACATCAAAAAAAATGGGCTGATGAAAGTGAGCCATGTGGCTTCTGCAAGGGAAGATCATGCCAAACAAACTTACTGCACATTTTTGAGGGGGTAAACAGCCAGTTGGACAAAGGGGAACCCGTGGACATCATTTACCTCGACTTCCAAAAGGCCTTTGACAAGATACCCCATGAGCGGCTACTTAGGAAGCTGTGGAACCACGGGGTGGAGGGAGACGTACACAGATGGGTCAAACACTGGTTGGCAGGCAGAAGGCAGAGGATTGGAGTGAAGGGTCACTACTCGGGCTGGAGGAGGGTCACGAGCGGAGTTCCGCAGGGGTCGGTACTCGGACCGCTGCTGTTCAATTTATTTATTAATGACCTGGAAATGGGGACGAAGTGTGAAGTTATAAAATTTGCGGATGACACTAAACTCTGTAGAAGGGTAAGAACTGCGGAAGAGTGTGAGGACCTACAAAGGGACCTAAACAAACTGGAGGAGTGGGCGAATAAATGGCAGATGAACTTCAATGTAGGGAAATGCAAGGTCATGCATATAGGGAGAAAGAACCCGATGTTCAGCTACCAAATGGGGGGATTAGTATTAGAGGGAAGTAACCTTGAAAGAGATTTGGGTGTACTGGTGGACACAACAATGAAGTCAACGGCACAATGCGCAGCAGCCGCAAAGAAGGCAAACAGAATGTTGGGTATTATTAAGAAGGGTATTACGACCAGAACGAAATAAGTCATCCTGCCGTTGTATCGGGCAATGGTGCGCCCGCACCTGGAGTACTGTGTTCAGTATTGGTCACCGTACCTTAAGAAGGATATGGCAATACTTGAGAGGGTCCAGAGGAGAGCGACACGAATTATTAAGGGCATGGAAAACCTTTCATACACTGAAAGATTGGAGAGACTGGGGCTCTTCTCCCTGGAAAAGCGGAGACTCAGAGGAGACATGATAGAGACCTACAAGATCATGAAGGGCACAGAGAGAGTAGAGGGGGACAGATTCTTCAAACTTTCAAAACATAAAAGAACAAGAGGGCATTCGGAAAAGTTGGAAGGGGACAGATTCAAAACAAATGCTAGGAAGTTTTTCTTTACCCAGCATGTGGTGGACACCTGGAATGCGCTTCCAGAGGATGTAATAGGACAGAGTACGGTACTGGAGTTCAAGAAAGGATTGGACAATTTCCTGCTGGAAAAAGGGATAGAGGGTATAGATAGAGGGCTACTGCACAGGTCCTGGACCTGTTGGGCTGCCGCATGAGCGGACTGCTGGCCACAATGGACCTCAGGTCTGACCCAGTGGAGGCATTGCTTATATTCTTATGTGTCAGTTAAGCTCCATTCATGATTATCTTGATAATTCTGCTTGGCATTCTTTAGTTCATACTTTACTACTGTCACATCTTAATTATTACAATATCATACAGATCTTTCTCACAGTAAAGGCTCTGTTTTACACAACACTACATAACCTGTTTGTCAAACTCATGTAAAAGGTTTTAACTCTTGCTTATGTAGCCTTTTATGATGGGATTCCACCATATTTGGTAGCACTAATGATTCCTTACACTCCTACTTGCTATTTCATGTCATTAGACGAGTACCATTTGGCTCTGCCATTGATTGTTTGTTCATACCTAGAATCCACAGCACATAGTGCCTTTTTCTTTTGAGCTCCAATTCTTCAGATTTGTGGGTTGTTTTCATTCCTTAACCTTAGTGCTAATTCATGGTATTTGCTTGGAAAATATAAAATACAAATAGTGTAAAGCAAATCATAAGTCTTTTTCCCTCTATGAAAATGAAGACAACTGAATTCCCTATATAACTGGTTTCACGTTCCCGTGTGCTTTGCATAATGAATACATGCATTAATGGGAAAGAGTGTCCAGCACATTCACCCTGTGAAAAACAGATGAGCCAATGAGCTCACGATTTGCACACACATATAAAAGGGAGGCACACATGAAAAGTCCACGTTAAATGCAACTTTAATAAAAGGCACTGGAAAAAAATTCATAGGACTTACATTTAAGAATAATCAATCAATCATTAAAAAGACAGCATGTAACTTCAGTGAGAAACACTTTTAAAAAAAGCAAGCCTCTCTCAGCTCATGATGACCACATGTGAGAATCTACCAACCTGACAAAAAAGTAGTGGATACAATAATGCACAGATACTGCTAAAGGAAACTGATTTTGCATAGTTACACTGACTACAAGATTTAATATTACCATACTATGTGAAGCCTGGTAACTTTAAAAATTCATTTTCCCAATATCATTCAGGCCAATTAAATAAAAGCACTTTACTCATCCTTAACTTTATATTTGTGAAGAGCAGGCAAGAAGCAAGGACATGTGATTTGCCCAGGACACAAATCAGATCCCTACTAGCCCCATAAACAAAGGCTAAACTTTCAATACTCATGGTCTTGCAAAAAGCAGTGAAAGTGTTTAATAGTCCAATTGCTCCCATCTACCTTCTTTGTAGTATATGATGGACCCATAAAAAAGGTACACAAGATTAATTTTAGCACATCAACTTACAAAAGGAAATTATAAAGAAGTCTATTAAAAGCCAGAATGGAAAAGACAACTGTGTAGACATAATTGCACAACTTGGCACACTCTTGCTATTGTTAAATACACCACTGTCATTTCACATTTTTAGATGGTACCCAGTGTATCTTATTAACATCAGGGGAAAATTACAATTACGAGTGTAGAAATGGAGCAATATTTGATTGGCTTGAGGTGGCCACATGAGCGCTTTAACATCTAATAAACGAATGGGTAGATTATAAGTTGGGCGGGCCAGGACATTGCAGGAAAGTTAACTCCCTAGACTCCACCAAAAATATATAAACCTCAAATCGAAATTTTTAAGATAAGGAACACCCTCAGCGACATCCCCTTTTGCCTTGCCTGCCTGGAATCACTCTGACCTACAGTCGTGTTGGCCTGTTCGGTTCCTGAGGAAGGGGCTATTGCCCTGAAACCCTGCTGGGTCGAGCCGTGTTGAAAGAGGACTGCACCTTAACTTTGGTCTTTGATCCAAAAAAAGCTGGACTCTCCTTGCTACTATTTGACTACAGCACCTTTATTCAGCTAAGTAACTGGAGGGACAAGCGACTAATTTTTTCATTCTCTGTTCCAGTCAGTGGGTTAGGCATTTGGCGCATTGCAGGACAGTGAACTTTTTGTCTTCCACTTTTATATATTTATTTATTGCACATTGTTTGCACTTGACTTGCACTTTGAAGCACACAGGAACACCCAGCTGATGGTGTGCGGCTGGCAGCGAGTGGTAATCTCTGCTCAGTGTTTGCCGGCTTTGCTATTCTAAGCACTAGAGCTGCTCTTTGAGTCGCTCTTTAAAGCTTTCAAACTCACGCTGAGGGTGCTCCTTATCTTAAAAATTTAGATTTGAGGTTTATATATTTTTGGTGGAGTCTAGGGAGTTAACTTTCCTGCAATGTCCTAGGGCATGCCCAACTTATATTTTGGTATCTTTTAAGGATATATTGCCTTGGGATTTTTGCTATAGATTAAAAATTAAGACATTCATTTCTGTTATGATTACTGTGCTATGAGCACACACACGTCACACTACCTTTGGAGAAAAAGTACTACAGAGCCACAAAAATACTGCCACTGTTAATTCACTGGCCAAGGAGAAGTAATGGTTCTATGCCATTCTCCTATCAGTTGTGGTTGTAACATGCTTACCTTGTGGCACAATGTAAAGCATTCCATGGCCAACTTTAAAATATATTTAAACAGCAAACAAAAATAAAAAAAATATAACGAGATTGAAACAAAGCAGTAAAATTTGTCCAAAAACAGTAATCTGTTCAACACTGCCATAGATCAAAAGATGAGTTTTAATGGATTTTTTTTTTGTTAAAACTTAAACCAGCACTTTATGTATATAGCAGGGATAACATGCTAATAGCCTGATCTTCCATTACATACTTCACCTCGACTTACTGGTTTGTACAGTTTTGTTGTTTTTTTTAAAAATAGATGCGAATCCCAATCTTGTTACTGTGGTTGGGACAAGTTTCTAGAACGTTAAAACACATGATGTGGACTAAAGCAGACCTCGGTACTATATATGGGTTGATGTTCAAGGACTACATAATTCAAAAGATCATTTCCAGCACTGGGAATGCAGACTTCTCAAACTCCATAATGCAAGATGCCTAGCAGAAGGAACAAAATTAGTTACAGGGGCCCAAAAACAGCATTACACACATACGAGAGGAAGAATTCAGTACTTGGAGTCAAAGGAACTTGGTGAGCAGGTTAGCAGGAGGCAGACACAAAAACTGGGGCAGTAAATAAGGTTTGTTATGCCCAGCCCTAAAGATAAGGGTGGCTACAAAGCTGCAGCAGAAAGAACCACGAGCCACCCCAGACATATGAATGATAAGCCGTAGGACAGTGGTTCCCAAACCTGTCCTGGGGGACCCCCAGCCAGTCAGGTTTTCAAGATATCCCTAATGAATATGCATGAGAGAAATTTGCATATAATGGAAGTGACAGGTATGCAAATCTCTCTCATGCATATTCATTGGGGATATCTTGAAAATCTGACTGGCTGGGGGTCCCCCAGGACAGGTTTGGGAACCACTGCCGTAGGGTATCAAAAGGGGTGACTGGGTATGCATACATTTATTTAACGAGCTTATATCCCACCTAAAACTTAAGCGGGTTACAAAAATATATACATAGAATACAAAACCATATGGTATCAGAAGGGGTAATTTAATTATGCATATGAAATCAAGTCACATGCATGCATACCCAGACAGCATGCATGTGACCAAGACTGTGTGCATTTATGTGAGGAAGAGGCGACCCTTATTGGATGTAGAGGGTTGCGGGGCCATGTGTAGAAACTCACCAATACGAGAGAGTAGGGGCTGAAAAGTAGGGAATGTGAAAAATGCCATTCAATGGAGGGGCCAGCCTGGGACAGAGGCTATGCAAGTGCTGCAGTAAACGCATTGCATTTCTTGCCAAGCACAAAGTTCTAAAGCCCAGTGTTTCCTATACTTGTCCTAGAGGTACAACCTGCCAATCAGGGATCCAAGACTACAACCATTTGAAGGAAAAAAAAATGTACATATTCTCAGTTTCCATTGTATGCATCTCTTCTCAGGTACATTTGCCACAATTATCCTAAAAAACTGGCACACTTGAGTACCCGAGAGGCCGGAACTGGAAAATCACTATATCCGTCCACTGTGGAATTGTATTATTTCCACTAGCTTTCTACCAAAACTAAAACCATCCTTGGGAGTGCTTTATCAGCAGAACCCCCCCACCAAAAAAAAAAACAAAAACAAAAAACCAATCTTCTCTCTCTAGGGTTAACCCTCACACCAAAGAAACAATGTATATGGCACACAAGACATTTCTTTTTAATAAAGGTCAGTACTTCTAGCTGAAAGATGATCATGACATCACAGTGATGGAAAGAGTTATTTCAGCTTACGCAGTGCATTTCTTAGGCTCCAGATAAGAAAACATTCAGAGGAAATTGATGGCACATATTTTGCTGGTGGATATGCATAAATGCATGTGGAAATTAATGAAGTCTATCTTTTATGCATATACACGTTAATACCTACATATTGAGTATTCACAGCAGCTATAGGGCAGGTGCAAGTACTTGTGCCTTAATGCTGGCACATTTTTGGCCAATTGCACCTAGCATTTCATATGATTCAAAATGTTGTGTGATCGTGGCACCGAGGTACCCCCTCTTCAAACCCAGCATGCACCCAAAAAGAGGGAGAAAAGCCTCAGACTAATGTAGCAGTATAGAACCAAAAAGGTACAAATGAAAAACTGCTTTTGATACTTTCACTGGCAAAAAACTCCCTCATAGAACAGCTCAGGTTTAGAAAAGGGCAAAGTCACCCGGAGGCACGTTCAAGGACTTAGCTTACAAAAGACGACTTGAGCTCCAACGCTGTCACGTCTTCTCCAATCTTCCCAACAAGCGACCTTGTTTCACCAATGTTTGGCTCATCGGGGGAACAAACAATACAGCTGGTCTCAACGTGGCTGCACTTTTCAAGGATGTATTGTTTGTTCCCCTGATGAGCCAAACATCGGTGAAACAAGGTCACCTAGTATTTCATGAAAAAAAAGCAGGCACCTAGTTTTCTTTATAGAACAGGCTTAAATAGGCCTAGAATTTCATGAAAAAAAAAGCAGGCACCTAGTTTTCTTTATAGAACAGGCTTAAATAGGCATCATAACCAGCACCTACAACAAAAACCCCACTACAGAATTTCCCTCCAAATGTTTTCCCCCACATCACACAGTTTTAGTTCTGTAAAGTTCCAAACACGTTGAACTGGACCATTCAGGTCTTTATCTGCCATCATTTACTATGTTACTATACAGTCTACAGCCCAGAAATATCAAAAAAGAGAGACAAGTTAATCTAATCATGTATTTTTTTAAATGAGTATCACTTATGGGCAGACTGGATGGACCATTCAGGTCTTATCTGCCATCATTTACTATGTTAGACTCAGGTCAATGCTGCCAAATAAAGCCGCATTAGCATTCTGCATCAGTTCAAAGAGCTGCTGCCTCAGTTTGTTGATCCTTTAATTCGCCACCTCAAGCATCATCTCTGATCCTATCAAGCTACTCAGGGATATACTACCAGCTGAACGGGGGGGGGGGAATGAGAGCACAAAAACCACCCTATATTATAAAATATAGTCTGCAAATAATTTGGGATGTAAAGCACAGTCCCGAAGGTGAAAGAGGCACAGCAGCCAACTGTGATCGTTTCATACAGAAAATGAAGCAGCTGCCTACTGCATTGAGTTCCAGTTCAAGGAATAAAGGTGGATCATTATTTCAGAAGAAGGGAGAAGTGGGTTAGGAAGGCTATGCTTCTTTTACACTCCACGTAAGAGAGCAACTACAAGCTCCAGCCTCAAAATTATCTCTCGCATACTATTCTGTAAATGTGTAATGCTCATACCTCCATGTTGTGCCACGTTCCATGACCTGCTGTGAACCAGGAGTTCAGATTCAACCACAAAAGCATCAATTAATCTACTGTCTTTTATTCTTTAAACAGTTCTCTGTCGACACCAGCAGTTTTAAGAAGCCTCTCCAAACCAGGGCCCAAATGTCACAGATGTGAGAACAGGCCAGGCTTGCAAAGGCAAAAACGTGACCTCCGAAAGGTTCTGTAGATGGTTTTTTAACACCTAAGACGCTACTGTAGAACAAAGAGCTAGAAACCCTATTGGAAACAGAAGGGCAGAGTCAAACAACCGAAGAGCAGGTGGAGTCAGAACCTCATGCCCCTCTGCCTTCAGTTGTTCTTCTTCTCCTCAGGAGGTGCATAAGGTGGTGGCCGATCCTGAAAAAGAGGTATGTTAAGTCACATTACCGAGGGAAACCTAAAGAGACACGTGGCTTTCTACAACAGCTGCATTTTCCTTTTTTGTAACTTGAATTATATTGAAAATGTGACAGAACATACACTTGTAACATTCTATAGTCACAATAAAGCTATATCCAGATCCCAACCTAAGCATTCCCAACTAAAGCAAACCCCCCCAAACCCCCCCCACCAAAACCAAAACCCTTTGCAACAAACTCCATGTGTTCTCAAAACTATCTATCCTGTTCTTCTTCAGAGCAGCTGTCTTCATTAAGATGACAATATTTAATCATATATGAGAAAGGAAATGCTAGTTAACATAGCTGGTTTTAAGAAAGGTTTGGACAATTTCCTGGAGGAAAATTCCATAGTCTGTTACTGAGACAGATATGGGGGAAGCCACTGCTTGCCCTGGATCAGTAGCATGGAACATTGCGATTTGGGTTTTTGCCAGGCACTAGTGACCTGGATTGGCCACCTGTGAGGAAGGGCTACTGGGCTAGATGGACCATTAATCTTGACCCAGTAAGGCCATTCATATGTTCTTATGAACACCTCTTGTTTTCATTGCTGTACCTGCTCGGAATGATGGCCAAACTATGGCAAAAATCATGCTCTTCTCAACTACTACAGACCACCCAAGATAAAGAAAATAACATGCATCGATATTCAATAGAAACTATACATTCACTGCCTGCAGAATTTTTAAACCAGTATGAATAGCATCAGCTCAAACATCTGTCTGAACAGCCCAATACTATCCATATAAACAGAGGCCGGATTTGAAGCGGAACGCAGGGGTGCCCAAAATTTCAATTGCGATCTACCTGTCTATCGCAGAGCCAGTGTTCTCCCTAGCATTCCCCCAATCACTTTCTCACCTTTAAAGTACTGCAATTACAGCAGCCTGCAGAGCGAACGTAGAAAGCTGCCATCAGCCTCTGTAGCACGTTCCCTCTGCCGCGGTCCCGTCCTTGATGTCAAAGGAGGTGCAGGACCATGGCAGAGGGAACTTGCTACAGAAGCTGATGGCAGCCTGCTACATTCGCTCTGCAGGCTGCCGTAATTAACTTTCAACTGTGGTAGGCCCAGAGGGAAGAATGGAGGTGAGATCTGACCTGACCGTCACTGTGTGCAGGGAAGCAGCGGCGATAAGGCCCCGCACGTCGGGGTAAAATTGTGCCCGTCACGAGGACCCCGGCAGGAGGGGGGATTGCCTCACGGACGCTGGATCGGGGGGGGGGGGGGGAAAGAGACAAAAGGACCTTGAGGAGGGGTGGGAAAGCAGCCTTGAACCAAAAGGGAGGGGGAAGACAAGGCAGATCCTGGACTACTAGAGAGGAAACACTCTGAACTGAGGAGAGAGAGAGATGCCAGGCCTTGGGGAGGGGGAAGACAAAGAGAGTGAGAGAGACAAAGACCTGGACCAAAGGTGGGAGGACTCAAAATGTTAGCAGAAGGAAGATAGAGAGAAGGAGAAACCTGAAACAAAGGGGAGGCAGAAGAGAGGGGGGCAGATGTTGGACTATGGGAGGAGCAGACAGAAGAGATAGAGGGGGAGAGACCCTGAGGAAGAACAGAGAGATGCAAGATCAGAACAGAGGAAGGAGAGAGAGGGAGACATTGCCAATAGGGGTGGAGGAGAGAGGAAGAAAAGTTGGACTCCTGGAGGGACAGAATTTCATAGTTTATTTAAGTTTTGATTAAACGCTTATCCAAAAGTACAAAGTATTTAAAAATAACTGGGAGACGAACATTTTTAAATTAGACATACACGAACTAAACAAACACACTTATGACTTGAAAACAATGGTTGGAAATGGAACAAGGTCTGGAGGACAGAAGAGGTGCACTCGGTATATATATAAATAAATATGGGGGGGTCTTTTACTAAGGCGCACTAGCTGATTTAGCGTGCACGCTAAATGCTAACACATCCATAGAATATAATGGGCGCATTAGCACTTAGTGTGCGCTAAATCGGCTAGCGTACCGTAGTAAAAGAGGGGGTATATGTTTAGTATTTTTACTGTTGGTAGATCATTTTGACTCGGTCATTTTAAAAGTAGCTCGCAAGCCCAAAAAGTGTGGGCACCCCTGCACTACAGGAAAGGCAGGAAAAAAAAAAAAATTCTGGATAAACGTGTTTAGTTCAGGCCTGCTGAATCAGTTTCCCTTGTGTCTGCAGAGGGCTTTGAACAGTTTGGTTTCTTACCATGGGCATGTAGACGTTGTGCGGGTTGGCTGGGTTATAATACGCACTGGATGCTGCCTCTGCTGCTTTGCTGCCACCTGCAGGGACGAGACAAACAAAGCAAACAGAATATTCAACAACAGGCTGGCCACTTATGTTATGCTGAGAAACTTTTAACATTACACTGACTGGATTAGGCATTTACTACTTCCAAACTAATCTGTGTATCCGACCAAGGACAGAAAAATGCACTCCCGAGAAAAGCACCTATGTCACAGTAAACCAAATGTGAACATTTATCCATGGTACCGTAATCTAAGATCAGCCTCATTCATCCTACCCTCCTCTACTGCCTCACAGAGAATTTTAAGCCACTTACACTGGAGCTCACTTCAGGTCAAAACATTTGCATACTTCCACCGATTTTCAACCTACAAGTCACCTAAAGAGGAGCACCGTTTTAGCTAGCCAAACTATAATCAGAAAACACCAATATAGTGAGAATTTCGACTCACCTACTTCAGTTTAACTAAATACAAATTTGTGGAGAGGAAAGGAGGAAAAATTAAATTCTCCTAGTACTCTTCGCTATGACCAGCCTGGTCTCTAGAATAAGCTCTCTTATTGTCTACTGCAGGGGTGCCCAATACGTCGATTGCGATCGACCGGTAGCTCAGGAAGGCAAAGTGAGTCGATCGCTAGACTCGTGTTGCCGTCCTGATCTACCGGGCCGATCAGCCTTCCTCTGTGTTCAAACTAGGGCCTTTTAACTGGGCGGTCCGCCCAGCTGTCATCTGCTGCTGCTGCCACTGCTGAACATTAAAAAAAAAAAAACCCGGCTTGGAGATTTCAGCCCGTAGCGAACTTATGCTCCGGGCTCTAAGGTGTGCGTGCCAGCTTCTCTTCTCTTCCCTCCGAAACCGGAAGTTATGCCCGGGGGAGGGGGGGGGAGAAGGGAAGCCGGCACGCACATGTTGAGAGCCCTGAAGCAAGCGTTCGCTACAGGCTAAGGCGGGAGACAGTTTAGTGAAGCATTTCCTCTTCTTGCTGCTGGGTCCTGCCTACTTTCTGTTTCCGCGAAGGCAGGACCCAGCAGCATTTCCCCCAATAGGTCGATTGCGATGCTGGCCGACCGAAGCAGGGAGAGCTTGGGGCGGCGGCGGCTTTCGGGCCTGTTATTGGTGGCGGTTTGGGCACTGGTCCCCGATGGCAGTGGCAGTGGCTTGGGGGAGGGCAGGGAGAAAGAAAGAAAAAGGGCAGGCAGGGAGACAGAAGGAAAGAAGAGAAACAGAAAAAAAGAAAGGGAGTCAGAGAGAAAGAAAAGGCAGGGAGAGAGGAAGGAAAAGTTGGGGGAGGGAATGACGTCTGGAGGAGAGGAAGCATATAGGCTAAAAGAAGGGAAGAAAGATTGGATGCACAGTCAGAAGAAGAAAGTGCAACCAGAGACTCATGAAATCACCAGACAAGGTAGGAAAAATGATTTTATTTTAAATTTAGTGATCAAAATGTGTCTGAATTTATATCTGCTGTCTATATTTTACACTAAGGTCCCCTTTTACTAAACCGCAAGAGGTTTTTAGCGCAGAGAGCCTATGAGCGTCGAGAGCAGCGCTGGACATTCAGCGCAGCTCCCTGCGCTAAAAACTGCTATCGTGGTTTAGTAAAAAGGGAGGGGGGTATATTTGTCTATTTTTGTATGGTTGTTACTGAGGTGGTAGTGCATAGAGTTATCTGCTTTGACCTCTTTGAAAAACCCTGGAATAGGAATGATAATTAACATTTTCTATGCGTACAGAGACGCGGCAGAGCAAATCAGGGCAGTAGAAGGGCCCGAAGCAGCGTGTGAAGACTGTTGCACACGCTGCTGGAATCGCCACCGGGCGGTGGGATCAGTTAAAGAGCCCGGGCAGAAAGTTGCTGGGCTCCTCGGTGGGGGCGCTGAGCGGCCGCAATCCCTCTCCTCCGATACCCCACCCGCTGGAGATCGGCAGCTGGTTGCCCGACTGGTGGAGGCGATCGGCGCCGCAGCTCTGTCCCGGCGGCCTCCGAGCGGCGGTGCTGGGCACGTGAGAGGAGCCTTCTGCCCGAAGAGGAGGAGCAGCGGTGTCTGAAGAGGCTGAGCTGTGTCATAGACCTCAGCTGGCTGCAGCAGTGGTAAGCCCGATGCGTGATAAGCGCGCATGCGCACTCTCATGTCCGCGACGGATCAGGGAACACAACTTTAGAGTGCACATGCACGACTAACATTTTATTATTATAGATGACAATTTTGCATGAGATAAAACTCTTTATAGTTTATATATCTTTCCTTTTAACTGTTAAAGGAAAGTTTTATAAACTATAGAGTTTTACCTCATGCAAAATTGTCATTTCTTTAATAAGACATTAACTATTTTTTCTGCGGCCCTCCAAGTACCTACAAATCCAAAATGTAGCCCCACAAAGGGTTTGAGTTTGAGACCACTGATCTAAGGCAAGACAGTTGTTAGGTTGCATCCGCAGGAGTTTCATCAGCCGGAAGCCTGAAGTCATAATGCCATTATACAGAACCATGGTGAGACCTCATTTGGAATACTGTGAGCAATTCTGGAGGCCACACTACCAAAAAGATATGCTGAGAGTAGAGTCGGTGCAACGGATGGCCACCAGGATGGTCTCGGGGCTCAAGGATCTATCGTACGAGGAAAGGCTGAAAAATTTGCGGCTGTACTCACTCGAGGAACGTAGGGAGAGAGGAGACATGATCGAGACGTTTAAGTATATTACCGGCCGTATCGAGATGGAAGAAGAGATTCTCTTTCTCAAAGGACCCTCAGCCACAAGAGGACATCCGCTCAAACTCAGGGGCGGGAAATTTCATGGCGACACCAGGAAATATTTCTTCACCGAGAGAGTGGTTGATCCTTGGAACGAGCTCCCGGTGCAGGTGATCGAGGCAAACAACGTGCAAGAATTTAAGAGCAAATGGGATGCCCATGTGGGATCCCTTAGAGGGTTAAGCCAAGGGAACCTGTCACCAGGAGTGGGATCCCTAGGATAGTAGACTTGGGGGTGGGTCAGTTGAGTGGGCAGACCTGAAGGGCTATGGCTCTTATCTGCCGTCATCTTCTATGTTTCTATGTATCACATCAGACCTTATGCTATGAGTTTATCTTGCTGGGCATCATTTTAAACAAGGTCTCAGCAGGCATAAGTCTGGTTCCTAAAGTTCATATGAGAAGCTATACATGATTCTATACAAGCACATGCCCTTTATAGAATCACACTTTCCCACTCTTGTACAAAGCTGTGCTAGCGGCTGCCGCGCAGTAACAGCCCCGAAGCCCTTTAAATCTCTATGGGCATCAGGGCCGTTATCGTGCGGCTTTGTAGAAGAGGGGTTTAGTGCTGATTTTTTTTCTGAGCACCATAGTGTGCAGTCTTAATGACATTTGGTTACTAATGAGAACCCCCCCCCCTAACATGAGAAGTTTGTCTGTGCCCATCCCCATTATAAAACTATGCATATACTGTATTACACGACTCTGCAGGCATGCTTTGTGTGAAGCAAGGGCAAGCATGTCTATATGCAAGTTCCATGGAATACATGCCTTTTTGTCACTGCATATACTTTTACCTCCCTCTGTTATGCAGTAAAGCAGAGTTTATCTGTGGAAACATTTAGAACATTACACCCTAAAAGTAAATCCTTGAAACTCACAGGTTACAGAAAACATCTCACCTGGCATCCCAGGCTCTGTCCAAGAGGGTGCTGAAGGTGCTGATGGGTCAGTGACAGGGAAGCCTGGGTAAGGGGGAGGAGGAGCCATATACATGGGATTCATCTCTGGAGGCAATGGATACATGCCTAACAGTTAAAAAAAAACCCAACAAAACCCCACACAAGTTAATCAGATATAACACACCTTAAAAAGAAGTCACTGTAGAAAAAAAAACAAACAAGGTTATCCTACGTGCCCTAGGGTAAAACCTTCACATACCAAACAACTTCATCCACCCTTCAAACTTACTACTGCACTTACTACTAACCAGACCTTCCAAGAGACTCATCCCATGTCACTCCAGAAGTGCAGGATACAGTACCGAGGCTTCTCACCTGCCCATCCTCCCTGCTTGATGTGGCACCACAGATCCATATGTAGTTTCACCCTCAATTCTCCTTTGCTGTTCCTACCTTTCCTGAACACACATTAAGGGCGGTTCTTTTACTCGGCATCTACACACCCAACTAGTATTTTTATGGGATAAGTGTAAGCGCTAGCAAGGGCCTCAACATTATTCTGTAAGAGAGTGTAAATAGCATAGCACATAACTGCATGGGGGAGTGCAGATGGGCAAAGCATAGGTGTGCAATGGGTGGAGCTTCTACTGACACATGTAACTTACAAAATACCGTTGTTACATATGCCCTAGCTGCATTTACATACCCGCAGTTAGGCCATCTCTGGCTGGTGCAAACACAGGCATCTAAATGTAAAGCATGCAGATACTAGCTATAACAGAATATGGGAGGCCAAGTTCTGTTACATTCGCTCACCGTGTGGCCTCAGGGTGCCCTGAATTGTCCACTTTTAGAATTGCCCCCAGACTGTTTTACCTCCATCTATCACCCTTTGGCCAGTTTCCCTTCACAAATTCCCTGCTGAAACATATCATTAAGACAGGGCTGATCATCAAGCATCAAAAAACACAGCCAAGGACTCTAGTTATCCACCTTAAAAGCACCAAGGACTGAGCTTGCTCTAATCCAGGGATGCCCACCCTTGGCCCTCACCAGGTTAGATTTTCAGAATTTCCCGAATAAATATACATGCGATCTAGTTGCATACAATGGAAGCAGCACATGCAAATAGATCTCATGCAAATTCACTGGGGAAATCCTGAAAACCCGACTGGAAGACAACCCTGCTCTAATCTATCTCCACTTAGAATCTGCAAACTTGATGGTTTTTCTGTGACTGCACCTTTAACAGTAGGGAAATGAGCCTTTTCTACACAATAGTAAACTTGATCAGGTACAATACCATCTTAGAGGGGTGATATACATTTTCCTCCTTCATTAGAGAGCATTTTTACCAGCAGGGGGAGCATAGGGGTAACCCATCGGCTGTGGAGCAGGACCATATCCATTCATTGGTGGTGGTGCATAGGGGTATGGTCCATTCGGTGCATAACCTCCTGGAGATGATACATAGCCCCCTGGGATCGGAACATAGCCAAAACTTGCTGGCTGCGCTGGGGCCCCTCTAGATGCTACAAAAAGGAGGAGAAATTTTAAAAAGTTGTTCATAAGCATCAGGTTTTATGCACAAGCCAAAGTGCAACAGAGATAAAGAACCAGAGGTGTGATAAAGATCATACCAACTACCCAACACGTGCACATCACATCATTGGATAAGAGCGTTGTACATACATTCCTGATTCTTTTCTTGACCAGCAAGGTCACAACCTCTTTAGAAAAAGCTTTACAGAATTAGGAACAATTTAAAATAGAAGACAAAGGATGGTTTGATTGGCTTACCTCCTGGATGCCAAGCACACCATGAGTGAAGGGCCTATTGGGAACCTTGATAGGATTAGTAGTGTTTTCCTAGTCGTCTTTTGTAGCTTGGCCAGTTTAATTGGTATAGGAAAAACATGTTGCAGATAAGTGACCACAAACCTCACACTGATCCAAATGACAGGTTAGGCTCAGAGTAACCCTGCAAGGAAAAGAGGCAAGACCACCGAGGTTCTGGACATGATCATTGCCTCGATAACTCGAGGAAGTGATCAAGTGGGGATTAAGGACATGGCACAGTCGCTCAAATAGCAAACCTTTCTTAGCCTGGAGAGGGTGCAGAGAGCATTTGATGGTATGTGCAAATATAAAAGAAAATATAAACATTTTTATATGTAAAACAAAAATATGTAGCAAGCAGATGGCCAGGAAAACGGTGCATGACAGCTGGAGCAGCACGGGGCATTCAGCGTGCCAGTTGGTGCTAAAAACCTCTTCCACGCTTTTGTAAAAGGAGAGGTGGGGGTAAAATTTGTAGAGACAGATATTCAGAACTGTGCCTTACAGCCAAAAGGCTTTTTGTCTCCCCTTTATTTCCTGCCCTTAGCTCTATGTAAGCCGTACAGTTTTTTTGTCTTTGCTTTTTGTTGTTTTCCCTTTGCTATCGTAACATTTTATTTTTATGTTCAAATCTTTTTTTATTGTGGATCAAAGCCAAAATAGAAAGCAGAACAGAGTCCATCCAAATCAGGATCCAACAATATAAAATGTTTTATACATTCCTCCTCTCTCCAACTCAACAATCTTCCCTAAGATTAGAAAATAAAGCAGTATCCGATTCCAAGGAACAGCTCGTTGTCCACTATATCCATTAAGAGATAGTATTCATAATTAGGCTACGACCTCAAAATGACAAGGAAGCCAAATAGGCCCCCCAAATAAGCAAGAAATATTTATGCCTGCGAGCATGGCCCACCGCTTCTCAAGCCTCCTAAGAGGCTAAATTATGCACTAGTGATCTCCATCTCCAAAAATACGGGGGTTCTGAGGAAGTCCAAGATTTCAGTACCTTTGCGAGCAAAGAAGACACTCCTTACAACACCACAGGGGACCCTCCTTAGGGAGGCCTTGAAAAGCTCCAGGCATATCAAGCACCAGTTGTTCCACAGTACCCAAAAGGGTACATTGTAGTAGACTATATTTTGCACTATAGATGTCGAAAAAGAACAAACAGTCCAGCAGTCCCAAAAGGAGTGGGTGGAAGTATTGGGTGCTCTACCTAAGACAGGGAGGAGAAGCAATGCCCCCAATTTTATGTAACTGCATTTATTTATAAATAGGCCCTATAAAGCATTCTGGCATAACACTCCTGGAATATCACTCCCATTATTAACTTAGGGATCCCTCTTATGGTGCCCAAAATATATTCAATGACCTAGTTCTTTATCGAGTTCTTGTCCCCATTTTCATTTTATCCAGCGAGAATCTTTAGGGCTTTCAAATTGAGAAAGGGCCTTATGCAACGCCGACACCGAGGTATTAACAGCCTCCACTCCCGTGAAGAAATCTCAGAAGCCCTTCCCTATAGGTTGGCCAAGGCCTTTAACTGTCCTTTCAGAGTTAGCAAATGTTCCATCAGGCAAACACCCCAGCGGTCCCAGTCTAAAAAAATAGGAGTTATCATGACAGGGAGGAAAAGCCATATTCTCTCTCAAAGGTAATCGATTCATTTCTCTAGGGTCCCCTCCCAGTCTACGTACTGAACTCCCCCACACCACCCTCATGGATTTCAAAAGAGCACTAGTCCAAAAGAGTGCAGGTAGATCTCTGCTAGGTATATGTAATAGACTATATAAAGAATTGGGGACATAAGAGTTGGCTCATTAATCCAAGGGGGTGTATCGACTCCCCTTCAGCAACCTTTAAGTGGCACAATATATAAGCCTCACTGGAAAGTCCAAAACTGGGGAGACCGAGTCCACCCTGCTACCATCCACCCACTAAATAAAGATAGCGGACCTTTGGCTTATGGCAATACCAACAAAATCTAGATAACAAACGAGCCAAACGGGTGAGATCTTTCTTTAGCAATCTTATGGGAATCGTTTGCATCACATATAACCAGTGAGGATAGATCACCATGAATCAGAGCTATATGTCTCAGTAGCATCAAAGGAAGATACCCTCATGCCTCAGTTGAGTTTTGGTGTCCAGAAAGAGTTTGGGAATATTTGCAGAACACAGTTGAGTTGTGGGAAAAAAAAAACCACACAAAAACGGTAGATGCACATCCAAATCCCAAAGAGTCCGATGCCCAGCGCAACAGAAAAGAATCATCCCACTGATTCTTTAACTCTAGCGAGGAAGATAAAGCCTTCAAATTATGAAGATTCAAACAAAAGCCTGCAAAATCACTACTGTATATTCCGCAATATTTTCCATAAGGGCTTCCAAGAAGTACCGAGATTCTGTAATGTGAGCTAGAAAGTCTTCCGCAAAAGCAGTAAGTTTAAAACAATGGTCCCCAACCTGGACGCTTTTAATATCTGGATTTAAATGAACATCTCAATGAGGGGATCAAGAGCGAGGATGAACAACAAGGGCAAAAGAGGGAATCCTTGTCTAGTGACTCTATGAATCTCAAAGAGGGAAGATCTACAATCGTTAACCCAGAGAGCTGGTTGAGGAGTTGCATATAACGCTCGAATAGATGAGATGAAATGGCCTTCAAATCCATATCTGGTCAAAGTGGCAAACAAATAATCCCAACAAACCCTATTGAATGCCTTCTCAGCATCAAAGTTGATGAGTAAAGAAAGTAACTCTGCTTTAGAGCGGCATTCAAGGGAAGGCTTTACTCGAGAGAGTTCAGAGGAGAGCGACACATCTGATTAAAGGGATGGAAAACCTTTCATACGCTGAGAGATTGGAGAAACTGGGTCTCTTTTCCCTGGAGAAGAGGAGACTTAGAGGGGATATGATAGGGACTTACAAGATCATGAAGGGCATAGAGAGAGTAGAGAGGGACAGATTCTTCAAACTTTCAAAAAATAAAAGAACAAGAGGGCATTCAGAAAAGTTGAAAGGGGACAAATTCAAAACGAATGCTAGGAAGTTCTTCTTTACCCAACATGTGGTGGACACCTGGAATGCGCTTCCAGAGGATGTAATAGGGCAGAGTACGATACTAGGGTTTAAGAAATGATTGGACAATTTCCTGATGGAAAAGAGGATTGAAGGGTATAGATAGAGGATTACTGCACAGGTCCTGGACCTGTTGGGCCGCCGCGTGAGCAGGCTGCTGGGCACGATGGACCCCAGATCTGACCCAGCGGAGGCATTGCTTATGTTCTTATGTTTTAGCCACCGAGCAACCTTTAACAAAACCTACTTGGGACTCACGGATAATCTGTGGGAGAACCCTAGCTAAATGACTGACCAAAATTTTTGCCAAAAAGTTCAACCAAAATTAAGCAGAAATAGGACGGTATGATTCTGGATGGACAGGGTCTCTCCCCGGTTTTGGAAGGACTATTATCTGAGCCACATTGAGATGTTCTGGCATAGCTTCAGCATTAATCATCACATTGAACACATTGGAGATAGGACGTGAGATTTCAGTTTTCATAAGTTTAGCCTTCTATGCCCGGGGCCTTCAGGGTAGAACTCTGTGCGATAGCCAACTCCACATCCTCATCATGAATAGGCGCATTCAGTTTCCCAAGCTGTGTACCAGTAAGACGCGGGAGGTCAAGCCCATCCAAGTAAATCTCCCCAGATAGCCCGACTCTGTTGGGGGGGGGGGGGCGGTCATAAAGGGTATAGAGAGGGTCCATTCAAAAGCAAAGGTTCTAGACTTAAAACAAAAAAACTAACTTTGTTCGGTTGGGGGATTACATCAAGGAATTGTTGTCTGGATGGGAACTAAACTAACACTTAACTTTATATACCAAGTCAACCTAAGGAAGCTCGACTCGGTTTACAACAATTAAATAAGAACTGAAAAAGTAAAAACAGAGATTTCAAGAAGATTAATTTTCAAAATGTTTTGAAAATAGAAAAGTTTTTAAAAATTTATGGAAAGATTGGAAAGGACTGGGGCTCCTCAGAGTTAAGGGGAACATCTGGAAGGCATGGAAATGCGGTGGGCAAAACTGAAAGGAGTAATTGTAAGAGCGAAAAAGTAAGGCAAGTAAGTAAAAAGTAAGAGGAAAAGAAGGCCGCTTTGGTTCTCAAAAGTAGTAGCTGAGAAGGTAAGGAATAAGAGGTTAGCTTTCATAAACTACAAAAGATCATAGAGAAAAGGAAGACAGGCAAAAATATCTGGAAAGTTAAGAAAGCCTGGTCATGTAGTCAGGAAAGCAAAGATGACAATGGAAGAAAAAGTGGCTGACACGGTAAAACGGGGAGAAAAGACATTTTTTAGATATATTAGTGATAGGAAGAAGTGCAAAAGTGGCATTGTGGAGACTCAAAGGTGAAGGGGAGAAATATATAGAAGCTAAGAAAAGGCTGAATTGCTTAATAAATATTTCTGTTCTGTGTTCACGGTTGAAGTGCCAAGAGCGAGACCACAGAAGACAAACATGAATAGAGATGGCGGAGTGGTAGACCTTGATCGATTTTCAGATTTATTTATTTATTTATTCATTCAATTTTCTATACCGTTCTCCCAAGGGATCTCAGAACGGTTTTACATGAATTTATTCAGGTACTCAAGCATTTTTCCCTGTCTGTCCCGTCGGGCTCACAATCTATCTAATGTACCTGGGGCAATGGGGGCATTAAGTGACTTGCCCAGGGTCACAAGGAGCAGCTTGGGTTTGAACCCACAACCTCTGGGTGCTGAGGCTGTAGCTTTAACCACTGCGCCACACCTTCTGCCACACCTTCCGCCACACCTTCTACCTCCTCACGATGGTTGTGTTCGTGAGGAGGTAACTGGAGGGTGGGACTTATCCAAAGAAGGATCCCAAGGCAGGTTAAAATCTCTCCCCAAAAGCATTGGTAAGCTAGCATGAGCCAAAAATATATTCCGAAAGCATGCATAAAACAATTTATCATAGACATTGGGGGCATAAAGACATTGGGAGCACCTTAGCACCCACTATTACTGCTGTGCTTTTGTTATCATTTTTTTTTTAATTCTAAAACATGATTTATGAAAATTTTGAAAGCAAACTGTCCAGAAACCCCAGAGAAATTCAAAATATTCCTAGTTTGAACCAGTCTGAAATTCACCCAGTTTGATTTGTTCATTATATCAGTATTGGTGGGAGTGTGTGTACCTCTAAGAAAAGTCTTCCAGACAATCTCCTGCTCTTTAGTCCAGTGCTACCTAGATCTCACTTTTTCAGCATATTTGAAAATGAATATGCATGAGAGAGACCTGTACATGCAAAATTTCATTAATATTCATTTTAAAAATACCAAAAACCTAATGGACAGGGGCTCCCCTAGAACTGGTTTATGAAACAATGCCTAATCCAGGGTTTCTCAACCTGGTTCTCAGGACACACCCAGCCAGTTAGGCTGTCAAGATACCCACAATGAATATGCATGAGATAAAAATGTGTATAAAGTGGAGTGAAATGGTGTGGTGGCCACGTTAGTCCACTTTTCAAGGTAATATACAAAAATAAAGGTAATACCCTTTTCATTGGACTACCGTATTTTCACGCATATAACGCACGCGTTATACACGATTTTACAAACCGTGCATAACCTTGTGCGTTATACGCGTGAGCGCGTTGTACCAATTTTTTTTTACATAGTTCCCCCCCCCCCGACATCCGATTCACCCCCCCGCAGGACCGCTTGCACCCCCACCCCGAAGGACCGCTCGCACGCACCCGCATCCCCACCCCAAAGGACCGCTCGAACACACTCCCACCCGCACCCCCACCCTGAAGGACCGCTCGCACCCCCACAGCCTCCAGACCCCCCCCAATCATATAGACGCTCCTACCGGTGTCCTGCTGCTTCCTCTTGGCGGTCCCGGCCCTTCTGTGAGCCCTGCACCTGCGCTGCTTCCTCTTCCAGCGGTCCCGCCCTTTCTCTGATGTCAGAGAAAGGGCGGGACCGCCAAGAGGAAGCAGCAGGACACAGATAGGAGCGTCTACATGATTGGTGGGGGGGGGGGGGTCGGGAAGCTGTGGGGGTGCGAGCGGTCCTTCAGGGTGAGGGTGCGGGTGGGAGTGCGTGCGAGCAGTCCTTCAGGGTGGGGGTGCGGGTGCGTGCGAGCGGTCCTTCGGGGTGGGGGTGCGAGCGGTCCTGCGGGGGGGGTGAATCGGACGTCGGGGGGGGGGGGCATCAGGCTTTCAGGGTGGGGACAGGACTTCAAGGGGGAGAGGAGAGTCGGGGCGGGCGAAAGGAGAGTCGGGATGGCCAGAGGAGAGTCGGGGCGGGCGAAAGGAGAGTCGGGCGGTGACGGGAGAGTCGGGGCAGCATGCACGGTATACCGGTGTTGTTTTTTGCTTTATTTCTATAAATTACCATACAATATTTTTTTTACATATATTTCAGTTTCCCGCGCGCTATACCCGTGTGTGCGTTTTACACGGGTGCGCGTTATCTACGTGAAAATACGGTAACTCAATGCGTTTTATGAGCTTTCTTTCTGATATGAAGAAGGGTTACCTTCGAAATTTCATCATAAAATGCATTGTCCAATATTTCTGTTGTTTTTTGCTTTATTTCTATAAATTACCATACAATGGAGGAAATGCATGCAAATTCTCTCATGCATATTTCTTGTGGGTATTTTGAAAGAAACTGGCCTGGTCTTTCCTGAGCACTGGTTTGTAAAACCCTACAGAAGTGCCTGGGAGCTGGGTAAGATGGTTGAAAATCTGAAGAGATCTTCCAACTAACTCCAGATTTTCAGGGGAAGCTGATCCAGTCCTAGTTTTACCCCACAGCCTACATGTATTTGCAGCTCTGGTGCCCCTAATGATTCTTCTAAAAAAGCAAGACTACGGGCTCCTTTTACTAAAGGTGCGCTAACGTTTTTAGCGCACGCAGGAAATTACCACGCGCTACGCTTCTAGAACTAACACCAGCTCAATACTGGCGTTAAGGTCTAGCACGCGCGTTAAAGCCCTAACGCGGCTTAGTAAAAGGAGCCCTATAAAACCACGCAGGCAAAAATATCTGTGGCCTAAGGCTCTTACCATTGGTAGCCATTTTAAACATCTGCTGCCCAAACTCGATAGCCCCTCCACTGTTGAAAGTCAGCTTGAACGGTGCCTGTCCTTCCCAGCCACCTGCATACACAAAAAAATACAAAAAGAAGAGACTGCAGGACTGGACCAGAGGCACAGCATAAGCAATCTGTACAACAATATTTCATTCAAAGGTTACACTTGATACATAATGAAAGAGGTTGGCATCATCTCGGATTCATTCTTCCATTGCCAGCAGCAAGTTCTGATTTTATTCCCAGCTCAGGCTCCTACTGGACAGTGTAGCGCCACTTAAACCAGTGTGTATGTACCCCACTAAGGGAAGGAATTACCATTCTTACAGTGAGAAAGCCTCTTTCAACAGCTAAGAACCAAATAGTCTCCAGAGTAAAACCCCACTGAAATGTGCTGAGTAAGTGGCATAGATATTTCAGCAGGATATAAACAACAACAAAAAAACCAACCACCCAAGAAAGAATCCCTTCTTTTGTTTACATAAGGGCCTAAGGGGAAAGGCAGCTGCTTCCCAAGTGTAACCGAAGCAGCATTTGAGTCTGCCACAATAATGTCCCAAATCTGTAAGTAGATACGTACAGGAGCAATTATAGCATGGATTTCTACAGAGATCACCTCTACAAAGGAGAATACAAAAACCCCCAAAACAAACCTAACATGTTCATCTACTCAGTTAAAAAAAGGCATTACTATTAAAATCTGAACAGCTTATAATATGTATTCTGTGGATGAGTGTGCAAGAGCCACTTTTAAAAACTACACAGAACTCTAGACTGCCATTTTACACTTAGAAATTACTAGGTCTTGTCAGAATTTGATTTCTTTGACTAGCTGACCGTACAGTTATATCTGGAGCAAACTAGCTGTGATGTACTCAGATCTGACAAGGTCTTCATAGATGACTTAACTGAATAACAGAGGATATTGGTAAATGCAGTTTACTCCGACAGGGGTTTTACCAGTTTCTTCCAATATTTAAGTGACATCATGGAGAGGCTATTGGGAAAAGATCAAGAGATGTGGAAAACAAGACGAGATCTAATGAAGTTTAAGGAATGGTCTCAGTTTAGATACTTAATGCTAAAAAAAATTCAGAGCCATGCATTCAGACTGCAAAAACCCGAGGATGAAGTACAGTATTGGGAGTAAAGTAATTCTACGCATGAAACAAGAGCGGGACCTGGGGGTGATCATATCCAACGATGGCCAAACAGATGGAAAAAGGTGACAGCAAAAGCTGAAAGGATGTTCAGGTCTAGAGAGAGAGGAATGGCCAGCAGGAAAAAGGAGGTAATAATCTCTCTGTATAAGTGTCTATTGAGACCTTATTTAGAGTACTGAACACAATTCTGGAAACTGCACCTCCAAGAAGATATAAACAGGATGAAGCCAGTCAGAGGTCAGCCACTAAAGTGGTCTTTGTCATTAAAGTCTATCGCCATATGCTTTAAAATCTAAATATATACAGTACTGTATATTGTAGATAAGGGTAGGAAAAGGCACTGAAATGACAGACCAGACCCAGATTTTCTTAGATTACTCCCAAGTGTGTCCACTCACTTTCTTTTCTTTAGAAATGGGTGGTGGATGCACAGAATGGATGTGAATGTGAAGGCAAGATTGTAAAGCCTGTCCAATCAGTCTGCTTTACAACCCCTTCTCTATCAGGGGTCCTCTGTGCTTGTCTCATGCTTTCTAGAATTCAAATAATCTACATGAAAATGCTATTTACCTGTTTACACTTTTGAAAGAAATCTCAGTGAACCTGGAAGATGTACTGAGCCAAAGTGACAAGTTAAAGCGTTATAAAATCACCTGGACCGGATGGTATAGCCACTTAGGGTACTGAAAGAACTCAAGAATGAAATTGATGATTTTGCTAGTCATCTCTACTACAGAATGACACAGGGACAAAGGTGTTCGAGGCTTGTGCAGATGAGGACAGAGCTTGCAGGGATGGGACGGACTGGATGAGGATGGAGATAGATCCCAAAGGGGAACAAATCTGTTCCTGTGTCATCCTCTAATTTGTACTTTATCATTAAAATCATCCTTAGTACCTGGAGATTGGAGGGTGTCCAATGTAAACACTGATTTTTAAAAAGGGTTCCAGAGGTGATCAGGGAAATTGCAGACCGGTAAGCCTGACTTCAGTCCTGGGCAAATTAGTGGAAACTATTATAAAAGAATAAAATTACTAAACACATAGACATGGTTTACTGGGGCAGAGTCAGCATTAGTTCAGCCAAGAGAAGGCTTACCTCACCAGTTTGCTTTCTTTTTTTGAAGACATGAATAAACATGTGGATAAATACGAGAAAGTTGATGTAGTATATCTGGATTTTCAGAAAGCTTTTGACAAAGTTCCTTTGAGACATTTCTGAGAAAATTAAAATTCATGGGATAGGAGGCAATGTTCTTTGGTGGATTAGAAATTGGTTATTGGACCGAAAACAGAGGCTAGGGTTAAATGGTCATTTTTCTCAATGGAGGGTAAATAGTGGAATGCAACAGGGATCTGAACTGGGGACCAGTGCTATTTAACATATTTATAAAATGACCTGAAAAAATTGGAACAAGTGATGTGATTAAATTTGCAGGTGACACAAAATTATTCAAAGTTGTTAAAATACATGCAGGCTGTGAAAAACTGCAGGAAGACCAGGCATTCAAATGGCAAATGAAATTTAATGTGGACAAAAGCAAAGTGATATGCGTTGGGGAGAATAATTCAAATCACAGCATTTAATTCTGGTTGCCATATCTCAAAAAAAATATAGAATTAGAAAACATTCAAAAACAGCAATCAAAATAAAGGGGATGGAACATCACTCATATGAGGACAGGGTAAAGAGGAAGAACTCTTCAGTCTGTGGAAAAAAAAAAAGAAGATGGTTGAGGAGAGATACGAGGTCTACAAAATCCTGAGTGGTTTAGAATGGGTAAAAGTGAAATGATTTTTTAGCCTTTCAAAAAGTAAAAAGACTAGGGGACACTCAAAAGAAGTTACATGGAAATACTTATAAAACAAATAGGAAGAAATATTTTTTCACACAAGTAGTTAAGCTCTGGAACTCATTGTCAGAGGTCATGAGTAACACAGATTAATGTAGCTGGGTTAAAAAGAAGGTTTGGACAAGTTCCTGGAAAAAAAATCCATAGTCTGTTATTGAGACAAGACATCCCAGGACACTGCTTGTCCTGGGATGAGTAGAATAGAATGTTACTGTTATTTGAATTTCTGACAGGTACTTGTCACCTGGATTGGCCACTGTGGAAACAGGTCATACTGGTCTGACCCAATATGACTACTCTTATGTTCTTTAAATTCTATACATTTTGCAGTTGAATTTTGCCACCAAATATGATTTCACTACCTACATCGTACCCCCTTCCCAGATGGATAAAATAGGTCAGTTTACACATAAATTAATGGCCAAATGTATCTGTAAAGCCAAATCTTTTCCAGAGAGAGAAAGGAAAATGGTAAAACCGAAGGGCATAAATTGAGGTTGTAGGGTGGTAGACAGAGTAATGTTAGGAAATTCTTTTTCACAGAGAGGGTGGCAGATGCCTAGAATGCCATCCCGAAGGAAGTGGTGGAGAGGAAATGGTGACAGAATTTTTTAAAAAAACACAAAAAACATGGGATGAACACAGAATTTCTAATTCGAAAATTAATGGTATAAAATGAAGAACTAAGGCCGGTACTGGGCAATCTTGCACAGCCTGTCTCATACATGGCAAGTCAGTTTAGTATGGGCAGAGGGGGCTTTGATAGGAACTCCAGTAATTTGGAACATGAGGACAGTGCTGGGCAGACTTTTACAGTATGTGGCCCATTTTCTCCCAAAGATATATATAATCAGCAAATCCAGTAGTTACAAAGCTGCAATAGCGTTTTTAGCACACGCAGAATTCTAGCACGTGCTACTGGATTTACTCTGGCACGTCCCTGATGACATCATCAGCGACGCAGCAGAGCAAATCAGGGCAGTAGAAGGGCCCGAAGCAGCATGTGAAGACTGCTGCACACGCTGCTGGAATCGCCAGGTTTGTAGTTGGGACCGCCGGAAGGGAAGGGGGGGGGCAAAGGACTAAGTGAGCCATCAGACCTCGGGAAGGGATGGGAGGGTCAGACCGGCGAAAAAACCTTACCGAGTGGGGAGCCGGCAAAGGAGTATTTTCTGCTGCCGCGAGCGTGGGGTCTGTTAAGCGCGCATGCGCACTCCTGCGGCCACAGACATACAGAACACGCAGATAGGAGTGTGCATACGCGGCTAGCGTTTTATTATATAGGATATAAATATAAATAAGCAAATCCAGTAGCGGGTGCTAAAAACGCTATCGCAGCTTTGTAAAAAGAGCCCTATGTTTAGGGGCAGTTACCCATGTGAAAAAGTGTTGATAACTGTACCTTAAATAAATGAAGTAATAATTTAAAAGTAATAATTTTAAAACATATGTGTTGGCTCAGGTTCCCTGTGTCTAATATTACATTTTGTGTAAATATCAGAAACCATTTAGTGTGAAATATATGCAATAATAGGGAAAAACAGGAGGCAGGGAAGTAAAACATTTCCACAACACTGTAAGAAAACATATGCAGCAAGTTCACCTCATTTTCTGTACTGGTTCATTTGTTTAGGTTTCATTTAAGGCTGGAGACTCGGAGCCTTTTTCTCACATCAGGCAGCATTATGGGGTAAAGATCTGGAACAATTGCTTATGCTTACTACTTATGGGGAATTTAGAAACACCTAAAAACATATCTGTTCCTCAAGTACTTAGGTAGCTGATTTGTACAATCTTATTCCACAATAACTGATCTCTAGAGCTGTTAATCACTAGCTTTTAACCTTGTTAGTTCTTTCCTCTCAATAGCGACCTACTGTCCTTTTGATCACTTTTCTCCTCAACAATGAATTTCCTGTCTAATTACTTCTCTTTCTTCTTCCCCTCTTGAAGTCAGTCAATTTGTACCTTTGCTTAATCTTTTGTAAACCGCATAGAACTTCACGGTATTGCGGTATATAAGCTGTTATTATTATTACTCAATTTGTAGCATTTTTAATCATTGTAAACCGCATAGAACTTCACTGTCCTGCGGTATATAAACTGTTATTATTATTATTAGCCTTACAGATAAGCAGAACAAGAAACTCTGGCATCTTTCAGCTGCAGTTGTGCCTTTTAGTCAGAGTTCATAAGGAGTTACGGTTACAGACTATCTATTACAGCACAAGGTGGTTAAATTTGGGAACAGGATGGGAAGAAGAGGGTTAATGGGACTGGAATATTTCAGTCCTGAAGAGAACAAACAAGTGGACAAGACATCCAGATGTACCTCCTGCTTCAGCGTGGATGACTCCTTTGATAAAATTGGCCGAGAAGACTGGCTGTTCAATGGAGCATCCTTTCATTAAGTAAAAGGGCATCATGAAGGACAGCAAGGGGTCTTTCCCCTTCGTTACAAAAATTACCTTCAAGGAAAGAAAAACAAATGAGTACACACACTGAATGCTTTGAATTTTTTCAATAATGAAAAAAAGGTATACTGTACACTTCTCCCTCCGTATTTGCGGTTTCAGCACTCGCGGTTTCGCTTATTCGCTATTTTTCATTTTGTACGTGCACATTTAATTTTCTTTCCACCTCCCCTTTTGTTTGACAAGGCAGATTAGCGCAAGGAAATTAACAAAACTGGAAATTACAAAAGAAGCACGCCGAAGCCGCTCTTATGGTTTCGCCTGCTCCGCAGCTCTAGCAGTGATGTTGAATTGACGTGCAGGGCGGGATTTGTAGTTCATGGGTCTTGGGGAAATGGCCTGGTGGCGAAGGGCTGTGCCTGTGGGCGGGACTGGAAATGCAAGGCGGAGACTATGGGCGGGCTAGGAGAGCTCTCGGAACAGAAAAGGTGCTCGTCAGTGTTTGTGGGCAGGGCTTAGAAGTGCGAGGCAGTCTCTGGGGTGGACTCCCCTTGGCCCTGGATGTAGGCCGATGAGTGCCAGTGCAGAAACCGAGGCCAGGATGAGCTGCACTGAGCTCCTGATCCTGCGCTGCCTCCTTTTCTATGGGGAATCAGAGGTTCAGGGAGGTCCTGATAGGGATGGTTTGGCTTCTCAGAGGTAGTTATTCGCGGTTTCATTAGTAAAAACGCTGGCTGTTACAAAAACCCGTGAATAACATATAAAAAGTTATTTGCGGTTTTTCCATATTCGCGGCTATGTTCCGCCCGCATCACCGCGAATATGGAGGGAGAAGTGTACATCAAGTACAAGGTAGAGAGCACCCATGCTCCTGTGCCACACTCCCTTTCTCCAGGGAGAATATGTCTTTCAAGAGCAAAACCAGAGGTCACAAAGACCCTGTACTCACACAGAATGTTCTGCCATCAAGACTTAAGAAAGTAGTACTATTAGAAAGCAGAGGTTGGGAATAAAGAACACAAAACACAGCCAAGTGTAGGTAGGACTCATGCAGGGGAAAAAAAACCCAAAAACACCCCAAAAAACACAGAGCAGGCAACGGATGCCATAATAAAAAAAAAAAAAAGAAAAATGCAAATAGATCAGAATGCAAAATTTAATAGCAATAACTGGTTTTCAGGCACTTAACACAAGATGTTTTAAATAGTTCCATAGTTCAACTACACCCTATGCACAGTGGGATGACAGCTGCTTAGTGACATATAACAGATCATCCAGTCTCTTGTTTGGTGACTGTTTTTATGGAATAACTACAACTCAAAAAGTATTTCTTGGATTCCCACCCCCTCCCCATGCTTGCTAGGGAAGGTAGAGCATGTGCCTAAGGCTCAATCCCTGTCAGTGACTTACCCTGTAGGGGGTGAGGAACAATGAACCCTTCTTAGTGCCCTTGAAAACCGCAGGCTTGTTTGCCATGTCACTGAAGGAGAGCTCCACATCATTGCACTGTTTCAGGATACTGCAGGACAGAAAGTACCTTATTAGAAAGCTGAAGATAAAAATACTGGCTTCTTATTCCTAACCCAAGGCTACCTATTTTACATCATCCTATAGGTTTGTCCTTTTATCACAGAAATAGGGCCAGCTTCAGTAAATGGTGCTCTAATTTTAGATACCCCCCAAAACACACACTGGGAAAAAAATACTAAACTGAGATGCCAGAAAAAGGTCGAATACAACAAACAATATACAGCTTTCCCTTCATATTCCCAGGGTTAGGGACACAGCTCCCTCGCAAATATTTAAAAAATTGTGAATAACTAGGGCCCCTACCCCGACTCCCTCCCTGTCTCCTGGGCCCCTCCACAGCTTACCTTTAAAGCCCTGGTGGTCTAGCAGTGAAGCAGGGCAGGAGCAATCTTCCTACGCTTCTGCCCCGTGCAGATCCGCTATCAAAAATGGTTGCCACGGGAACTCACAAGACACAACAGAGGAACTTGAGGCAGCCATTTTTTTTATAGTGGATCTGCACGGGGCAGGAAGACTGCTCTAAGCTCCAAGTTTTTTTTAAAATTTGATTGATCGCCTATCCTAGATTCTAGCAGCCTCTTTTACAAAGCCGTGCAGCAACAGCCCCGAAGCCCTTTAAATCTCTATGGGCTTTGGGGCTGTTAGCGCAGCACAGCCATTAGCACGGCTTTGTAAAAGAGGCCATAAGTGTTATACAATATTAACAAAAATGGGGGAAGACAAAAAATTGAACAAGGCGTATACAAACAAAATATAGGGCTCCTTTTTCTCTAAGGTGCGCTACACATTTTAGCAAACGCTAAATACCAACACGCCCATTATAAGTCTATGGGCACATTAGCGTTTAGCGTGCACTAAAATGTGTAGCACACCTTAGTAAAAAGACCCCATATAGACATAACAAACAAACGAGAGGAAAAGGGAACAACTATAATAAAGTCAAGAAAAGATACATCGATGGAAAGTACAATAGGAATGAGGGAAACAATTTTGTTGTTGCTGTATACCTTTATAAAGGGGGGGAAAAAAAAGAGGAAAGAGAAAGGAACGGTGTTCAAAAGTGTCTTTAAATAGAATTTTTTTCCTCTCTGATATAGGGCTTTAAAGGTAAGCTGTGGAGGCAGGAGGGAGGCTGCTTGTTTGGAGTCTCACGAATAACCGAGTTTGCAAATCCCAAAACCATGAATATGAAGGGAGACCGTTAATATAACCCAGCAGCTCTAATTGCCCTGTTTATGTTGGAAGTGCTCAGAGGTGTAAACGAAAGACCAGAGATAAGAGTCATGTGCCAATATAGCATCTATCCTTCAATCATTGCACTTAAGTAAAAAATTAGATCAATGAAAAACCATACTATACTTTCATCTTCAAAGTTTTAAAAATATATTGCTTATCTTTGTGAGCAGTGATGGGTTCCGACACATTTCACCAAAGCTGCTTCAGAAGACCCAAAATCAAGTACTCAAAAATGTGCTGGTCTCTATATCTTCATTTTTTTTCCAGAGTGAGACCAGCATGCGAGTATTTGATTTGGGGGTTTTTGAAGCAGGATCTTGAACTTTATTAGACTGAGACAGTGAGCCAATGATCCTCTTCGAGGAGGGTGGGGGAAAGTCATAGCAAAGAACATTGCAAATAAATTTTAACAGTGGTGGATTGGATGAGTTGAAAAATTATTTGATAGAGCCTAGGAGGCCATTATAGAGGACACTGCAGCAATCAATATGGGAGACAGCAAGAGAAAATAAATGTCTTTAGATGGTGAATGGGCAACAGAGCAGATTCTGTGTAAAGCAAAGAAAGATGAACAAAGGAAATTTGTGCTTTAAAAGTACAGTTCAATATAGACCAAGTCAAAGGGTGAAACAAACCTTAGTCACCTTGGTCTATATTGATTGTATACCCTTGGTGAAAAGTTAAGCTAGTGCTATTATAGAATTCAATTAAAAGTACAGTTCAGCATCTACGACAATACTCAGAGCACATACTTTGTCCTGGAAGGGTAGGATAAAGACAAGTCAAAGGGGCAACAAATGTATGGCCTTTTTTGATCTTGAGATGCGGTTTGCGTCCAGCTTAAAGAGTGGTCGGATTGCTCTACACCCTGAGGCAGCAGATATGTGAAACGCTGGCCATCGTTGGTGTACCGATCAACAATTTAGATAAGTGGATTTTTCCTCTATCTTCTGCACAACAGCCCTGCTTCAAGTTTATTACTATTGGGAGTCAGTCTGGAGGTTTTTTGCCAGTGAGGTGCTCGCCTGACCACCTTGGACCACCATTGTGGTGGTGGAAGGGTTCTAATCTGAGGCTTTTTCCTCCAGTCATTTGAAACTCCCTCTATTGAAACTGCAGCAGTACTGATTTTTGTGACATTCTATTGCATTGGTGAAAGTGTTTGTTTCAATATTATTAGCTTTTCACATTTCCGAGTTTTTTTGCTTGTACTTCACTGAAGACATCTTTCAAGTAGAGACTCATTATAATCCAAATACTCTTCACTAATCCTTCCTCTTCCATCACACATCTTTGGCATAGCAGTAAAAATTGCAGCCAAAGGACTGGGGACTAGATGCATAAAACACAGTCGCTAAGACCGTGCAGGTTGCTGAGGGCTGATTTTTTTTTTTGCCAATTCTGGAACAGCGATTAATGATCGAACAAGTTTGCATGCAAATGATTTTCGCGGAGGTTTGCCATAATCCCATCCGATCAGTCGCTGTGAGAGTGATTAACACATGTGCAGAGCCAGTTTAGGGAAATCTGAACAGCTGAACGGCCTACTGTCATTCAAGCTGTTGGGGTTTTATTCTTTTTTTATGGGACAGACATTGTGTGCATGCTTTACACATGCACAATATCTGTCTCATTAAAGAACAAAAATGCAAACCACTCCCTCCCTGATGAACCCCCCCTCCCCCATACCAAAATAGAGGCAGAAGGGATGCTCGCTCACTCACTCTAGCCATTGTGACACCCCCACACACGTTTAAAAAAATAATAATAATAAATCAGCAGGAAGGATGTCCAGTCCCTCCTGCTCGCAGGCCTGCCACTCCAAAATGGTGTGCCTTACCCAGGATACAGAGGGAGGAGCCCAAGGCTCTGTTTGCGGAAGGCCCACCATTTTGGAGTATCTGTATATGGGCATAAAGAGTGAAATGAAAAGACATGGTTTTGGATAATACAGAAGTAGTCAAAATTATTCATAAAAATATTGTGATTTTTTTTTTTTAGTTAATCCCCTTTGCAGATGTAGAAATAAAGGGATAAACAAAAATGAAGGTAATAACTTGTTTGTCAGACTAATTCAGAAAAACCATGTTACCCAGTTCCAGGCTGGAGATTTCATGACAGTTCTGGATTTCTGACCACCCATCCAGTTGCATTATGGGACTTTCAGCATTAATTATTTCAATGGGCAAAATCAAACGCTACAACCCACATTGCTTTGGGATGTAAGTTCAAATATAGGAGTGCCCCAAAAGCTGCAACCTGGAACTGGTAACTTGGCATCTCTGCTAATTTGCCTGTGCATCAGTAACTAGCTGTCAGTATTATCCTATCTATAAGAGAAACTAACTGTACCCTGTGTGGTTTAAGAATTTCTTTTTAAATCTTTATTTATTAAATCAGCAGAGACCTGAAATAGAACCAAACTAGAAAATGTTGCAGTATACAGATATAACCAAATGGTATAGTAGACATATCAATACTACATAAAGCCACTCAGGATCTTCTGGTGATCTCTTAACCATTAGGTTCCATATACATGTACCAACCAACTATTTCGCCGAGAAGAACGGAATTTACTTTGAAAGAGTGAAATGGTATGGTGGCCGTGCTATGCATTTTCCAAAGTAGTATAAAGAAAAGGAAATAAGGTGATTTTTTTAAAATATATATTATTGAAAGGCAGCGCAGAAAACCAATAATAAAAACAGTATGACCAATACAAAGAAACTGCGACGAACAGAGAATAATGAAACATGAACAGGCTTTTTTATTGGACTAATTCAATGCATTTTATGATGAGTTTTGGAAGGTAACCCATTTTCAGATCAGAGAAGGGTTTCCTTCGAAAGCTCATAAAATGCTTTGAGTTAGTCACCTTATTTCCTTTGTTTTAGTTCTTTATGCTTTTAAATAGTAAAACTGTTTATATGCTACCACGGATGTACCTCCACTATTAGACCTTTAAAAAAAATACGTGCAAACCGACTTAACACATCATATTAACTTACAAATTCACATGCAAAAAAAAAAATCAGTTTCCTTGCTTAAATGTTTTATTGACTATGCGAAACCAACCAAAACACAATCAGAGAATCGAGATAAAAAATTTCAAAAAAGGAGGGATTAAGGACCCCATATTATTCCATTCACTGTACCGGTCAGTCAGGTGGCTTCAGCCTCGGGCTCTCTCATTGGGCCACCCTGTATTACGTCAATTCCTGAGAAACTCCGCCCCACTACGGGAACCACCCCTCTCTGAGTCAGGAGGCAATGACTCACGTCCCACCCCTTGCGCTCACGTGACATCAACTTTAATCCTCCCAGCAGCGACTGACCGACGGCACCTGCAGCCAATGAGCATTCTGGCCCTCGGAATTGCTCGACTCCATGCGAAAGTAAACACGGAACAGAGCAGCAGCATCCGCTGGAGCAGAAAACGCTTATAATTTAAAACCTTCTCCTAAAGAGTCTATCAGCTTTTACACTACAGTACTTCCGAACTACTTTAAGAAGCATCAGGTCAAGAGGAAAAGTTTAAAGCACTTCAAGTCCCTGTCAAAAAGAATCAGCTTTGGGTGTGCTGAGCATCTCCAATATTAAGCAGGCGCCATCATTTGTGTCTAAGAAGGATTAATAAGTGCTGTTTAGCATTCTTTCCTCCCCCCCCCCCAAAAAAAAAAAATCATCATGTTGCAATACCTCCCATGGTCCCTGATAGTTCGCCTGAGCTAATCCCTTTTTACTTAGCGTTCTAAATAATAACCCAAACTTAACAACAACAAAAATAGCACTATTCGCAGTTGGGACGGAGGTGGGTGAAGGGTGGGCCCCCGGGGGCCGGAGGGAACCCGCTCCCCACACACCTTTCTCCGTTGTCGACGATTACTCCTCCGTTCTGCGAATGGTTCCTATTCAGCGCCATCGTAGGATGCAATGGGTCTGCGCGCTCCTTGTGACGTCACACACGCCCCTCCCCTTCCCGCGGTGATGCAATAAAGCCAGAGAATGGTCGCGGAGTTCGCGCCCTATGTCCGCGTCCTCCTTCTGCTAGTCAGCTGATATCCGCCGCCCCGTCCCCTGGGGCAGACAATCAGCTGTGGCCGCTTTAGTATGAGTGGTTACCGCCTCCTCCTCTTCCTCCTGTCACTAAGGGAAAACAACAGGCGATCAAAACTTCAACTTTATGTTGTTGTTGCACTACATTTTTATTTTGGCATGATTGTACGCTTGTGTCTTAAGCCACTTTAAAAAAATATTGTTAGAAATCTTATTTGAGCGGAATCAGGGCAGCGCTTTGAGAAACGATAACCCATTCTGAATTTTTTTTTCGAACAAAAATCTTTTCTTGTAGATTTTGAATGCAGGCTTGTTGCTGCTTTCACCAACTATTAACTGCAGTTTGCGACAAGAGGGCTACCCACATTGCCTGTTAAAATACGAGTAGCTCTGCAACAGTAAGCAACTATCACTTTCCAGCTCTACACAAACCGGCAGCAAGATTAACAAAAGAAAGATCCAGTCGTTCCCAACACTAAGGCAGAAAACATAGAGGGACATAATCAAAAGATACGTCTAAGTCCGTTTTGGTCCTAAGTCGCTAGTCGGCCAAAGCCGGCAGTGTCTAAAATGTTTTCCCCGAAAATTGTCTAATTATACGTCCAGCCGTTTGATTGGCCAGACTGCTAAGTTGTCTATCTTTATTATACTCCATTCTCGTCCAAAAAATTGTCCAAGTCAAAAACGCCTAGAACAATACCTTTTGGAGGTGGGAGAAGCCAGCAAAGTGATGGACTGGACACCCAGACATGGCAACACAGTAGTGGGACACCTTTGGGACACTGTAGCGAACTTCACAAATAGGGTGCCATATTTTCTGATTCTAGATCCTCTGGGGCTCATAATCGAAAGAGAAAAACATCCAAAAACCGGTCTAAGTCGGCACTTGGACGAACATTGTCAAAATACGTCCAAGTGCCAATAATGAAAACAGTTTTGGACGTATTTCTAAACGACCTAGGCCTTCATAGTGTCGCTGAACGACCAAAGCAAAACACGGTGTTTCAGCAGGAGTGTCAAGGGCGGGAGTTGGGCGGGATATGGGCCGGCTTAGACTTAGTGTACAGCATATATAACAAAGTTATACAGCCCAGGATTGACAGAACTTGGATGTTGTGACTTAGACCATTTAAAATATGGTCTAAGTCACAAAAGCCCATCTAAAGTCACCAAATAAGCACTGCAAACACATAAAACAGACCCCCACACACTAATCCAGTGATCACCAACCCCCCCCCATAAAAATATTAATCACGCCTTTAAAATTCAGCCTCCAGACCATTATCACCTGGCAGCCTGGCATAGGAAAGCCATCTTGAGGGTGGGTTAGGGATCATGGAGAGGAGGACCCATGCCCATAAGCCACTGTAATCACTTCATTGATACTTAAACATGTGCACTCCCCTATACACCCCCAAAACCCATTTTTACTGGCATATAAGTGGCTCCTGCAGCCATAAGGGCTATTAGGGTGGTAGATAAGTGGGTCTAGGGGATTCTGGAGGTGGTTTGGGGGGCTCACCATGACCTATAAGGGAGCTGTAGTGAGGAGATGACATGACACCCTTTTTGTGAAGTTCTGTAAGGTACTCCACTATTTAGGTGCCATGTCTGGGTGTTCAGTCGATCACTTTGCAGACCCCTCCCACGTCCAACAGGGTTCTAGGCGTTTTTGACTTGGACGAAAAGTTGGACGAAAATGTGGTATAAAGATGGACGATTTAAAGATGTGGTTTAAAGATGGACGATCAGATCGCTAGGACGTATAGTTAGACGATTTTCAAAACAAAAACAATTTTGGACGTATTTTTCGATAATGTGTCCTGGGCTGTTTTTTACTTTGGACGACTTGCGACTTAGACGAAAACGGACTTAGACGTTCCTTTCGATTATGCCCCTCTCTGTGTTCATCCCAAGCTTCTTTGAACTCTGTCATTGTTTTCCTCTCCATCACCTCTCTCGGGAGCGCATTCCAGGCATCCACTACCCTCTCCATAAAGTAGCAATGTAAGGAAATTCTACTTTACAGAGAGGGTGGTGGATGCCTGGATTGCATGCCCGAGAGAGGTGGTGGAGAGGAAAACGGTGACAGAATTCAAAGAAGCGTGGAATGAACACAGAGGATCTAGAATCAGAAAATAATAGTAAATATTAGTGCTGCCCAATTCAGAGAAAAATATTTCGATTTGATTCACCCTGTTGAATCGATTTTTCAATACGATTCAATTCACTGTTAATGACACAGCTTTTTAAATTTAAACAAAGTACAACAATAAATTTCACAACAACAATAAATTTCACAAAGTACTTCAAAAAAATCATATTTTTCCATTAAAACAGTTTTGGAGACATTTGCTTGAACAGTCTTTTTTCCCAGTCCATAAGCAAGCAATATGAAAAAGATGTCCTTAATTATCTACTCAAACATTTTTAGTATTTATTTTCATTATACCTAAACTATTATTCAGTAGAAAAAATTCAGTTTGTTCAATCAAGCAGAACATTCACTCATAGAAGTCCAATGTCCAGACAGGATTTGATTGAACAAACTAAATTTTTTCTACTGAATAATAGTTTAGGTATAATGAATAGCAAAAATGTTAAAGCCACACAGAAAAGCAGTAAAAGTCAATAGGTTCTCCGAGTGGGAACAACCTGATGTCTCAGCAGTTGAGGAAAAGACCACGTAATAATGTTTATAAGATAAATCATATAAATGATTATACTGAAGCAGGGTGTCCTCAGCGTGAGAGGTAAGCGAGGGGAGAGAATTCTCCAGCGCTTTACACAATAAGGCACAGGTTAATCACCCTCTGCCTGCACACCATCATAGGACACCTCACGTGTGCTCAAATTAATCAATGTGATAAATTAAACAGTGATATACAATTGGTCAATCACACAAGTGCAAGATCAAACAGGTTGTTCCCACTCAGAGAACTTATTGAATTTTACTGCTTTTCTGTGTGAGCAGATAATTAAGCACATTTCTGATAGCCTACAGAAATGATTCTCAGCTTCCATCCCCAGCCCCCAAGACTCACCAACCCCCATTCCGATTCTCAGTTTCCATCCCCAGCCCCCCTGCCTATTCTGAGCTTCCATCCCCAGCCCCCAAGACTCACCAGCCCCCCTGCCGATTTCAGCTTCTATCCCCAGCCCCCTTGCGATTTTAGCTTCCATCCCCAGCCCCCAAGACTCACCAGCCCCCCTGCCAATTTCAGCCCCCAAGACTCACTAGCCCCCCTGCTGATGTATTTACTTACTGCCTGAACTGGATATTAAATCGCAAGGAAAGAGCCAGCCAAAACTAGTATTTGTTGCTGCCGAGTGTCGAGTTATGCTGTACGAGGTCTGCTTGCTCGCCGCTTGACTCTCCCACTCCTTTCATTTCTTCCAATGTAACTTCCGATTTTGCAAAACTGGAAGTTACATTAGATGGGAAGAGGCCAGCGGCCGGCGGCATGAAATAGCCCGAACTCGTCTTGCGGCTGAATCGGTAAGTTCGGTTTTTAATAAAAACGAACCGATTTGAATCGATTCACCTGATTTGAATCGGTGAACCGATTCGAATCGTGAATCGGGCAGCACTAGTAAATATAGAAAAACTAAGACCCGTACTGGGCAGACTTGCACGGTATAAGTGTCTGTATATGGCCTTTGGTTGAGGATGGACTGGGGAGGGTGTAGATGGCTGGGAGGAGCTTTGACGGAGACTTCAGCAGTTGGAACCCAAGCACAGTACTGGGTAGAGCTTTGGAGAAGATGATGTTCAAGATGCAGGCTTTATTAAAAGTACAGTTCAATAATCCACATGAGAAATGCCTAGGACCCAAATCATTAGGGACTTGGACCCAACACGGTCCGTGTTTCGACAAAACTGTCTTCCTCAGGGGTCCTATGAATGATGATAAATAGAATGTTTCCTAATTGGTGAAATGATTAATATTCAGTAAATCATGCAAAAATGTGCAATAAATTATGTGGATATATAAATAGTGACTAGTGTCATAAATAGTGGCTGGTGCCTAGGTGTGCATGTATTGTGCATGCATTTCACCAATTAGGAAACATTCTATTTATCATCATTCATAGAACATCATCTTCTCCACAGCATTTTTGTTTATGTAATGTATTATTAAACATCTTTTTTGTCATTATCAAATAGGATTTCTCTTTACCCTCCAAATAGAAGTTTAGTATTCAATATACAGTATATATATTTTTCATGTGCTTTTTTGCCCTGGTCACCTATATGAGGATGCCTCAAGCACGCTTAAGTGATGCCTAAGTCACGTCCACCTAACTGAAGCTTATCTAGCATTCAACTCACTCTCTAAAGTAGACCTGCTTTTGCAAGTAGTCCTCTTACTAAAAAATAGAGGATTTAGTATGCAATATATATATATTTTTTTCATGTACATAGAGGCCAAAAGAGGAATTGAACAAGTGTTGAAGGTACATGTTTGATATTTGTCCTAGAGAAATGACAAAACAAAACCTCCCCAACTAGTTCTGGGGTTAAAGGTCATTACTTTTCCATATTCAATAAAACAGAAGGAAGCAGCACATTCCATGAATAGTGTTATCAATTAAAAGCAAATTACAGCATTTATAGACAGTTTAGAAACAGCCAAAGTATTCACAAAATCAAGCAGGATTCAAAAAGCCAAAGTGGCACTTTTTCTCTAATCTAATCTAAATCTTGGATTTATATACCGTGTCATCTCCCCATGAGGAGCTCAACTCGGTTCACTTAAAAATCGATAATCAAAGTGAAAGTAGTTAGATTAGAGAGAAAAATAACTTAATAATAATAGTAATAATAATAACTTTATTTTTGTATACTGCAATACCATGAGCAATTCAGAGTGGTTTACAGAGGAAGAGACTGTACACAGACAGCGAAGTTACAGAGAAAAAATTTCTAGTTACATTGGTAAGCTGGGAGTAGCTAGGTCTGTCCGGAAGTGTTTCAGTGAAGTTACAAGGCATGAAGGAGTCAAAGGAATTTGTCAAAGAGATAGGTTTTAATTGATTTCCTGAAGGATTGATAGGAGGGTGAATTGGAAATGAGGGTGGTTAGACATTTATTCCATTTGCCTGCTTGAAATGACAGTGTTCTATCAAGGAATCTCTTGTTGATACAGCCTTTCGGGGAGGGGAAGGCGAACAGATAGGCATTACACGTGTGCAAGTAGTGCCTGGAAATTCAGTGATGCGAGAGGTAGATAGGGGATAAACCGGTTATGGTTTTGAAGTAGAGGCAGGCAAATTTGAAGATGACCCTTGCCTCCATCGACAGCCAGTGTAGTTTTCTGTAGTACGGGCTTACATGAACGGATTTTTTGAGACCATAGATAAGACAGACGGCTGTATTCTGAATGATTCTCAGTCGTTTGGTGATTTTCTTGAAGGAACCCAAGTATATGATATTGCAATAATCTAAGGTGCTTAGGATTAGGGATTGAACCAACAAACGAAAAGAGAGGAAGTCAAAATAGTGTTTGATGGTATGAAGTAGAGGGTGCCAAAGCATTTTTTAATTTGGGCATTAGTATGGTCTTCAAAATGAAGACCCTCATCCAGCATCCTAGAGAGAAAATAATGAATTTTCCTTCAAACCATTTTCTAAGAACTGTTGAAATATCAGTGTTTTTGTAGATTTACGGAAAATCTGGAAGGAGAGAAGAGTTCTAACACAAGAAGGCTTCCCATTCCAAATCATTGTGAAAATATATGAGAAAGATCGAGTAATATTACCAATAGATTTTATTCCTTTTAAAGATGGAAAGGAGTTTAAATTTCTGAAAATTTCTTGAATCGGAAGATCTCTGATTATTCAAAGACAGAGGAAACAAAGACGTAAATAGCCCGTGTATGATTTTATGTGAAACAATTTTAATTGAACAGGTAGAATAAAATTACAAAACCATCAGAGACAGAAGAACTGTTCAGAAAATATACAACAATAACCTGCAATCCCCACCCGATACCAAAAGCCATAGTCCCAGTGTCCCGGATACCTCCAAAATGCAAGTGATACAGAGATATGGGGCATCTGCCACAAAACCTCAAGGCGATGTACTGAAGTACAGTGACCCAAACACAGCAGGATACCCCAGAAACAACAATGAGCAGGAAAAGAAACCAACAAAAAGCCACAAGCTCAACCCTACCCAATAGGAGAAGCCCAGCCAAATTGTATAGTAAACAACGCAAACAGAGCCCTGTGTTCTTATGAGCCCCGAGATATAGAAGACAATGCCTCCCCTTCCCCCCCTGATACCACTCCCCCCTCCAGAAAAGAGGACACACCACGCTAATAGGTAAACAAACAAAAACACACCCACACAGTAAAAAAAAACCAACACACAGAAAAGGGTCTAAAACAAGACAGTGTATGATTTTAAAAACCATAGAAGCGCATTTAAACTGGAGCAATACAGAGGCATTACAGCATTCTAAGTTTGTTTACCATCCCTTTTCTAATAATTCCTAGAATCTTGTATGCTTTTTTTTGTCGCCGCCATACATTGGATAGAAAGTTTCAGCGTGTAACATATGAGAAGCGATAGATGTACTGCTATTCCCCAACTGGATAATCCTATATAATAAAAAGCTAGCCGCGCATGCGCACTCAGACCTGCGTGATCTGTAATCCCTGATCCATAGGTCCGTGGCCAGAGTGCGTATGCGGCGGACAGATCGGGAAAGCACAGCACAGCCGGCGACTCCCCCCCTCCCGCCCTCACTCACTGCCAAAACCACCACCTCCTCCTTCTCGCCGGCTCACCCGCTTTTAAATGAAGAGAAAAGCACTGCACTGCGCTAACGCTGGCTTTGCTGTCTTCTGTCCACTGCGGCCGCCCTCTCTGACTACTTCCTGTTTCCGCTAGGGTTGGCCGCAGTGGATAGAAGATGCCGAAGCCAGCGGCTGTAGCCGCCGATCTCCTTTCCTCCGGGGGGGGGTGTCTAGGAGGAGAGGGATCGCGGCCACTCAGCGCCCCCACCGAAGAGCCCAGCAACTTTCCGCTGCCCGGGACCCGAGTCATTTGCCGTCCCCCCTCTTCCCTTACCGTGGGCCCGACTGGCGATTTAAGCAGCGTGTGCAGCAGTCTTCACACGCTGCTTCGGGCCCTTCTACTGCCCTGATTTGCTCCGGACGTGCCAGAGTAAATTAGGGCAGTAGAAGGACCCGAAGCAGCGTGTGAAGACTGCTGCACACGCTGCTTGAATTGCCATGTGTAGTCGGGCCCACGGGAAGGGAAGGGAAGGGGGGGCGGCAAAGGACTCGGGACCGCGTTTGTAGTCGCGACTGTGGGAAGGGAAAGGGGGTAGAGGAAACGCTAATGTTGCTGCACAGGGAACTGGTGTGGGGGGAGGGAATGCTGCTTTGCACAGACAGACAGAGGGAGGAAGGGAGACAGAAAGACAAGAAGAAAGACACAGGGGCAGGTGCACAGGGAACTGGTGTGGGGGAGGGAATGCTGCTTTGGACAGACAGACAGAGGGAGGAAGGGAGACAGAAAGACAAGAAGAAAGACAGGGGCAGGTGCACAGGGAACTGGTGTGGGGGGAGGGAAATGGAGGGGGAGGGAATGCTGCTTCGGACAGACAGACAGAGGGAGGAAGGGAGACAGAAAGAAAAGAAGAAAGACACAGGGGCAGGGAGATATACAGAAAGACAAACAGACAAAGGGGGCCAGGGACAGAGACAGACAGAAAGAAAGACAGCGGGAGTCGCGTCAGGAGGGGTGCAGGATGCCACAAAGGGAACTTTTCCAATGGGTGCAACTGGGCGGCTGTCGGGAGCCTCTGATCAGGGGCAGAGCAAGGTAAGTGTATCATAGGGATAAGAAGGAGGAGGGGGGTGAAAAAGGAAGGGACACCTACTGCTGGACAGGGGGAGAAGGAAAGAGGTGCTGATGGACAGGGGGGTGAAGAAAAAGGAACGGAGGCCTAATGTTGGACAGGGGGAGAAGGAAGGTGCTTCTGGACAGGGGGGAGGTAAAACAAAGGGAGAAGGGCTGCTGCTGCATAAGGAAAGCTGTGAAGGGGTGGTGGTGGACACAGGGGAGGTAAAAGGAAGGGAGAATGGACAGGGGGAGCAGGCAAGGGGTGGTGATGGACAGCCAAGGAAAAAGAAAGACAGAAAGAAAGAAAGCGGCTAAGGAGAGAGAGAGAGAGAGAGAAAGAAAGAAATAAAGAGAGACACACACACATATATTCTAGCACCCGTTAATGTAACGGGCTATAAGACTAGTAGTGTATTAAAGATGTAGTCATTTTTTGGTGTCAGTAGATGCCAGCAAAGGGTTAGAGGATGTTTTATGAAGGGCTGTTTTTCATTATTCTTTTCAATCCAAAGGAAGTTGGTAAGAATTATACAAAAGGGGCAGAGAATGTCTGGATTCAAAATAACTCTCTGAAAACAGAATGGGATGAAATATAGCATGTGGGGGAAAAACAGTAAAAGATGTATTTGATTTTGAAAATGGGCCAAATTAGACTAGGTATTCCAAAATAGCTCCCCAAAATATGACCCAATGTATTTTTATGGAGTTCCACTTTCTGCTGCAACGAAACAGATTGAAATATAGCAATTAGAGAAATAGGGCAAGGCAGTTTAAAGGTGGAATTTCCTTCTCTTTCAAATCCCCATACTGCCCCTACCCTGCTAACACCTTCCTTTGCAACTGCTCCATCCCCTAAACTGCTCCCAGAGCTTAAAAACTAATCTTTCTCCCCCAGGGTCGGCTCAAGAGATTATGGCTCCTCAGCCCATGTTCTGCCCCTCGGTTCATGCCCTGCCCTGCCTAGGGTTACCAGATTTCTGGGAAAAGCCAGACATATCCCCTTTTTAGAGGACTGTCGAGATATCCGATCGGATTTTCAACACCTGGCAATTTTTCCAGGTCTTGGAAGAGCCCAAGCTTGGGGTCACGTCTGGAGGGTCTCCAAGCATGCGCAGATGTCACATACATACACATGTGCATGTGATGTCATCACGTAGCATCCGTGCATGCTCGGTGGCCCTCCAGAAGTAGCCCAGGGAAGAAGAAGAGACAAGGTTTGTATGGGGGCAGGGCTGGGAGTAGAATGGGACAGAGCCATGTGTCCCCTTTTTTTCTTCAACAAATCTGGTAACCCTAGCCCTGCTACCCTAGCCAGATCTTGCTTGATGAACCTGCTGCACTTCTTCAAGGGAGTCAACAGGCAGATAGACAAGGGTGACCTGGTCGACATTATATTTCTGGATTTTCAGAAGGCATTCGACAAGGTTCCGCATGAACGGCTTCTTCGGAAAATTGAGAGCCATGGAATAGAAGGTGAACTACTCACGTGGATTAGAAACTGGCTAGCGGATAGGAAACAGAGAGTAGGGGTATATGGACAATACTCGGACTGGAAGAACGTCACCAGTGGGGTACCGCAGGGCTCGGTGCTTGGACCCGTGCTCTTCAACATATTCATAAATGATCTGGAAATAGGTACGATGAGTGAGGTGATTAAATTTGCGAACGATATGAATTTATTCAGAGTAGTGAAGACGCAGGGGGACTGTGAAGATCTGCAACACGACATAACCATGCTCGAGAAATGGGCAGCAACATGGCAAATGAAGTTCAACGTGGATAAGTGTAAAGTAATGCATGTTGGTATCAAAAATCCCATGCATGAATACAGGATGTCCGGGGCGGTACTTGGAGAGACCTCCCAGGAAAGGGACTTGGGAGTACTGGTCAACAAGTCGATGAAGCCGTCTGCACAATGTGGGCGGCGGCGAAAAGGGCGAACAGAATGCTAGGAATGATTAAGAAGGGAAGGTTAAGAAGGTTATCATGCCGCTGTACCGGGCCATGGTACGCCCTGACCCATCCCCCAAAAAACTACCCTTCACTATTGTCCCACCACATTGCAAACTGCCTTGTGCTCAAAATTTGCCCCTGTAACTGCCACCCCCAGCTGACAATTTGCTACATCCTAAAAATTAGTGCCCCACAATTAAGTGATGCACCTGTCCAACAAATGACTTCACCCCTGTTACCTTCCCAACAGACACAATACATGTCCAGCACACACACAACACAGAATAGAGACACACTTGTAGACCCTTAGATACATATGCAGAGAATGTAAATAATTCCCTATCCCTCTATTTTATCTAATCCCGTCTTGAACCCCGATAGGACAGAGTACGTTATTGGGGTTCAAGAAGGGATTAGATAACTTCCTGAAGGAAAAGGGGATAGAGGGGTATAGATAGAGGATCACTATACAGGTCCTGGACCTGATGGGCTGCCGCGTGAGCGGACTGCTGGGCACGATGGACCTATGGCCTGATCCAGCAGAGGCACGGCTTATGTTCTTATTTGTATCCACAGGGCTTGGGGAGGCCTGTGAAATGTGTTTAAGACTAACCCCCTCTTCTATTAAACTGTGCTAGCAGTTTTTAGCGCAGAGAGCCGCGCTGAATGGAACTCTATGAGCGTCGGGAGCAGTGCGGGCCATTCAGCCATTGGTGGAATGAGGCATTATGACATCACAATCTGAGCTCTAGAATGTTGCTACTTAGGATTTTAAAGTGTTTGAGGCTTGTGCAGATGAGGACGGAGCTTAGGCATTGGTGGAATGAGGCATTATGACATCACAATCTGAGCTCTAGAATGTTGCTACTTAGGATTTTAAAGTGTTTGAGGCTTGTGCAGATGAGGACAGACCTTGCAGAAATGGGGCAGGGACAGGAAAAGAACTCGCGGGGATGGGATGGGAAAATGAGTTCCCATGGTGTGGGGAAAAATCTGTCCCCGTGTCATTCTCTAATCTAGACTCAAAGTCCACTTGTTTGAAGCTGCTTTCAATTCCAAACTCTGTCTTATCATTCCCTGTGTAATTTCCCCACCTGAGCACAGTGTATTGATACACCTTTTTGTCTAGTTTGTCTGTCTTGACTAGATTGTAAGCTCTTTTGAGCAGAGACTGTCTCTTCTCTGTTTTGATGTACAGCGCTGTGTCTGGCTAATAGCACTATAGAAATGATTGATAGTAGTAGTATAACTGAACTAAACTAAACCTTAAGTTTGTATACCGCAGCATCTCCATAAAGATAGAACTCGACACGGTTTACAGGTAATTCAATAAATGAGGGAAGGACATAATAATAAATTAGAGGTTAAGAAGAGGATAGCTAGCTTTACATTTTAAATAGATAGCTTTATGTTTTGGAGAAAAGCCAGGTTTTCAGATGCTTTCAGAATAATTGGAATGAGCCTAGGTTCAGCAGTGGGGCAGGGAGGTTATTCCAAAGCTCAGTGAATTTGAAGAAAAGGGATTTCCCTAATTTACCTGCATACATGATGCCTTTTAACGAGGGGAAAGATAGTCTGAGTATGTGGGTGGATCTGGTAGTGTCAGGTCTCGAAGAATTCCAGGATAGTGGGATTAGGGGAGGAAGAATGCCATGTAGGATCTTGAAAATTAGGCAGGTACATTTAAAGTGAATCCTAGAAATCACCGGAAGCCAGTGAAGTTTTGACGGAAGCGGGGAAACTTGATCGAATAACCCCAGTCAATTTTATGAGTCTGCTCAAGCACTCAATAAGCCTAAGTCCCTTAGGGTTCTTATACATAGTGTGTCCTTACACAGGCCTTTCCATGTGCTAAGCCCATTTTTTATCATGGTCATCAAAAAGGCCTGTGCTAATGATAGCATTAGCAAGCGACCATAAAAAAAAAAAAAAAATACGGGAGCACTTACCACCACCTATTTAAGAGGCATGAACTCAATTTTCCCGTCCTGTCCCCACAAGTTTTGTCGCGGTCCCTGTCCCTGTCCCTGCCCCATTCCTGTAAGCTCTGTCTTAACGTCACAAGCCTCGAACACTTATGATTTTAAAGTGTTTGAGGCTTGTGCCGATGTGGACAGAGCTTGCAGGAATGGGGCATGGACAGGAAAAGAAGTCTCCAGGATGAGAAAACGAGTTCCTGTGGGGACGGGGAAAAATTTGTCCCTGTGTCATTCTCTAATTAAGGGCTTCTGAGTTATGAACGCCCTGAGCAGTTAGAGTGGAGGTAATGCACACGCATTTGCCGATTAACGCACCCATGCCCTTTTTCCAGCCCAGACACGACCCCCTCTCAAAAAATACAAAAGAAAATACCCACGCAGCCCCCATAACTAATGTGGAACGTTTTAGCATGTCCTGTGTTAGGCTATTTTTGTGCTGAGTTAAGTGCGCATTCGAGCTTAATGCAGTTTAGTAAAGGGCCTCTTTAAAAATAACCTCCCATTGTAAATAGAGTATGGAGGAAAACATGGCAGGCCTTTTCACACCTGCCCACTAATTTCGGTACAGATGGACTAATCAAGGACTGAAGTGATGCGGACAATGTCGGTGGATACTGCCAACTCTCAGTGCAATAACACACTCCATTATATGCACAGTCTCATGTTTATTTTAAAAAGATGAGTAAAAATAATACAAGAAATCTGAGCAGGTTTTATTTAACTTATGAAACAGAGCACTTACAAAATAGCTTTTATTTAGCAATCTTCCTGACTTCAACGAACAGCTGTACATGGATACATTGAAGGAGGTTTGCTTCATCAATATGATCATGCACACAAGGAAACTGTTATGTAGTGACACTATATAAACACAAACTCCAATGCAATGTTGCAGTTGTTTGCTGGATACCTGCCTTTTCTCTGTCTCTGATAGGATTCCACAGCCTAACATTAGGTATTTTGCTGAAATGTGGCTGCACAGCCCATCTCAATTATATGGGCAAATCAGACTGGCCATTTCCAAGCTGACCCGGATCAATCCTCTGGTCAGGATGTTGTGGATTGTAAATATTGCTCAACGGTGACCCCTAGTGGACAGATTCAGGGCCCCCTGAGGTTGTATGACCCTAGATTTTGCATGACCAGATTAGGTATTTGGGAGGATGGGGAAGATTCCCAAGTAGCTTTAAATTAAGGCTCTCAGCGCCAGGATCCCAGCTCTGATTTCTACTAAGTTGGAGATTTAAAGGAGCAGGAAGCTCCCACAAAAAATGAAGAAAACATTGGACATTTTTGGAGAATAAAAGCCTTAAAAGAACAATCCCATGCTAATAGACATGATATAAACACACTCACAGATGCCACTTCACTTGCTTTACAAACAAATGCAGAGATGTAGCAGCTAATTAAAGATAAATTGAATTTACTGTGTGTAAACAGTGCTTGAAATCAGAGGGAGCAGGGCTTCAGTGAGCTGAAAATTATGTCACTGCAAACACTAGTCTTTTTTGTTGTCATATCCTGGGACTGAATTGATGTGAATTTAAAGCTGTCAAGGTGTCAGTCATGAGATATTTTTATTTTCTATGGCAAATCAGTTTTGCCCAGTATTTTTTGGTCAACCCAAGCATGAGAAGAGGGAATGAAAGCTTTCCTAAACATCTGCATAGTGGTAGTTTTTCAAACAATAGATTTTCTCCATGCTAATTCAGCCCTATCTGTTCCCAATGTATATGCACCTATTTTTTTGATGTCCTACAATTTTCCATTTAACAAAGACGTTGCCTGCACTTAAAAAAACTTGGAGTGTGAAAGGAAAATCCATTGAGGCATTGCCCCACCTGCATTAAGGGCACTGCCACCTGCAGCAGCATCAACAAGAAATATGAGTGCCTAACAGTACAGGTGTATTTGCAGTGCTATCCGCATGAAGGTAATCAAATTAGCACAAGGTTGAGGTTTATTAGCAGAAATGTGAAAGAGCATGGTCCTGGGTTGTCAAGCAAGTGTATAGAGTCTCATCACAGGACAGAAATAGGATCCCGTGTCCTGCTGGGTTAATTTTTCTTCTTTACTCTCCGGATATACACTCGTCTCTTCAGAGGGAAAGGTCGAAGTGGATGCTGGGTAACTTTTACCCTTCTCCTCCCGGAGGCGACCCTGTCCCTCCCCACTTGGCCTGGTCTAAGTGGGTAGATGCTTGGTCCCTTGCTTCCAAGGGCGCTGTAGCTGATGGAAGTGTAAATCCTGTGCACTACATCGAGGCGGTCGTTCAGCTCCGCCACCCTTTTTTTTAAGGACTTTATTTCCTTCAAGAGGTCATCCAGAGCTTCCGAGAGTGGTCTCATCCTGTAACAGAATAACAAAGCAGGTAGAGCGAGTGGATGAGTGCTTGAAGAAAAGCTTTCAGGAGAGTGAGAGGGGCCATAACAAGAAGGAATAAAGATATACAAAAACAGTCATAGAAATATTTTCAAAAATTATCAGTCAGTAAAATATAAGGGGAGAAAATGTCTTCCTTCCCCCTTTACCCTTCTTACAAGCATCCAACTGGTCCTGCTTGCTTTAAACGTATCTACTCAGAAAGCTACCTTTAGGCTCAATTTTTCAAAGTGGTAGGAGTGAAAGAGTAGCCTGGTGATAGGGCAGCAACCGGAGAACCCGGGTTAATTCCCACTGCAACTCCTTGTGACTCTGGGTAAAAGCTAGATATACTGGATGGACCATTCAGGTCTTTATCTGCCGTCATTTACTATGTTACTGTGTAAAAATGGTTATTAAGACTGTGCGTATCACTGTGGGCCGATTTCTAAACGGCAATCGATATTCACACGGCTTCCCGTGCAAATGAGTTTTGCAGAGGGCAGCCGTAATATCATCTGATTGCTCATTTAGAAACTGGTTCTCACACATGTGCAGAGCCGGTTTGGGGAAGCCCAAACAGCTGAGTGGCAGGGGAAGTCCCAAAGCAGCCTCCTTCCACTCAGCTGTTCAGGGCTTTACTCTCTCTCTTTTTTTTTTTTTTTTTTAATGGCATGGATGTGTTACACATGCACAATATCTGCTCGATAAAAAAAAAAAAGTTGAGTCACCCCCTCCCCCAACGACCCCCAGAATAAAAATAGAGGCAGGAAGGATGTCCATTCCATCCTGCTGCTGCAACTCTCCCCCCTCCCCCGAGCCAAACCAAACCCCTCCCCCAGGTCAGGACCCCCTTCCCTGTACTTTAATAAAAATCAGCAGGAGGGATGCCCACTCCCTCCTGCCACCGGAAACTCCTCTGCCGAACTGACCCTCCCCCACAGGACTACTCTGCCAGAACCCCACCTCCCCCACTCCCTGTACTTTACAAAATATTGACAGGAAGGAGCCCATTCCCTATTGCCACTGGATGCCCCCCTGGCCCCAACATATAGACGGCACCTGCAACCATAAGGGCTATTGTTGTGGTAAACAGTTGGAATAAGTAGCAAATTCTATGAACGCTGGAGCATTTGGCATTTCAGGCCATGGTAGAAACCTCTACTGTGGCTTAGTAAAAGGGGGAGTTAATTATTTAAAAAGTTTAATCAGCACCAATAACAAGCAAGGTGCCTAACTTGGTAAACGCCCAGCTCAAGGCACCCACCAGAAAAGGCACAGTCAGGAGGGAGTATATCATGGGTGGGGGTTTTTTCATGTAGGTGCCTAAAGTGGACTTAGGCGCTGATATTTAAGCCACGAAAACCCTGGTATAAATAGGATGCACCTAAAGTTCATGTGCCTAACCGCATCTAAGTCCACTTTAGATGCCGTTAGGCACGATTTTATAAATGGCACCTGAAGATTGACCAGTGCTATGCGCTGCACTCCTTAGTGACTGTCTTAGGTGCCATTTTGTAAAATTGGGCCTAAGTGCATATGTGGAAAATGGGCAGTGTCGGGGGTGGTCTGGGAACAGAGTTGGGGAGGCGCTGGTAGCTATGTAAACACAGGTCATATTTAGTGTTGGTGCATGCATAGGTAATTGGGCAGGTAGGACCCACAAAAGTCTGTCTTAATTTTTCCCGCTTAGTAGAGGTGTTGTCATCCAGAAACTTTTCATGTTGGGTTTTCTGTGTTTCTCTTCAGGTCCAGTATGAATGTCATTATGAGTGCACACTTTAAAGAAAAAAAAAAGCGGCTGCACTCTTATTGAAAAGTATGTACTACAGCAGGGGTGCCCACACTTTTTGGGCTTGCTACTTTTAAAATGACCAAGTCAAAATGATCTACCAACAATAAAATCTTAAAAAACACAAAGTACACTGTACACAGAGAAAATGTTAATTATCATTTATATTCCGGGTTTTTTTCAAAGAGGTCAAGGCAGATGACTTTATGCAATGTCACCTCAGTATCAACTATACAAAAATAGACAAATATACCCCCTCCCTTTTTACTAAACCACGATAGCGTTTTTTAGCGCAGGGAGCTGCACTGAATGCTCTGCACTGCTCTCAATGCTCATAGGCTCCCTGCGCTTAAAACCACTATTGCAGTTTAGTAAAAGGAGGCCATAGTGCAAAATATAGACAACAGATATAAATTCTCTAAATGGACACATTTTGATCACTACATTGAAAATAAAATCATTTTTCCTAGCTTTGTTGTCTGGTGATTTCATGAGTCTCTGGTTGCACTTTCTTCTTTTGACTGTGCATCCAATATTTCTTCCCTTCTTTCAGCCTGCTGTATGCTTCCTCTCCTCCAGACCTCATTTCTTCCCCCAACTTTTTCTTTCTCTCTCCCTGCCCCCTTCTTTCTTTCTGTCTTGCTGCCCCCCTTCTTTCTGTCTTTCTCTCACCATGCTCCCTTTCTTTCTGTCTCCCTTTCTTTCTTTGCTTCCCTTCTTTCTGTCTGTATTTCATTCTGTCTCCCTGCCCCCTTTCTTTCTGTCTCAGTGCCCCCCTTTCTTTCTGTCTCTCTCTCTCTCTCTATAACCCCTTTCTTTCTTTCTGTCTCCCTGTCCCCCTTTCTTTCTTTCTGTTTCCCTTCTTTCTTTCTGTCTCCATGCCCCCTTTCTTTCGCTCTCCATGCCCCCTTTTCTTTCTCTCTGTCTCCTTGTCCCCCCATTCTTTCTGTTTCCCTTCTGTCTTTCTTTCTTTCTTTCTGTCTCCCTGCCCCTCCTTTCTTTCTGTCTCCATGCCTGCCCCTTTTCTTTCTTTGTCTTTCTTTCTCCCTGCCCTCCCCCAAGCCACTGCTGCCACAATCGGGGAACAGGCCCCCAAGCCACTGCCACTGAGTTCTGAGCTCTCCCTCCTTCCTGATGCAGTAAACAGAACGCAGAAGCGCTGGGCCGATCAGTCTTCCACCCCGATGTCAATTCTGACGTCGGAGAGGAAGTTCCAGGCCAGCCAGGCAGTGCCAAATTAAAGACATATTGGAAGACCAGCTATTTGCTGTCAAGTATGAAGTTAAATTAAGGGAGGAAAAGAAAAACCTCCAGAGACAACTGGTGGAAGTCCAGGACCAGTTGCATAGGCAAAAGGAAAGTATGGAAGAGGCTGAAGAAGCCAACAAAGTCGTTCAGACTCAGCTGACTGAGATGAAAGTATTTAAAATAGTGAAGGAATTGAATGAGGAAATTGACAACTTCAGAGTAAGGAATGAGGTATTGTCCCAGGATTTAAAGGAACAAGTCAGCCCGTTAACAGTCCAGAGGTTGCAAATGCCAAAGTGGAGCAGCTGCAGCAGTGGCATCAACAGTGCAACACTGGCAGTATATCAGACAGCAGGAGCAGGAGCAGTTAAATGTGGCAGTGCAGAACTGTGGAGCAATGAAAGCCAAGGTAAAAGAGCTGAATGGCAAGCTCTCAAGGAAGTTACAAGAGAGGCACCTCCAGGAAGAGGAAGGGGTGAAAATGGCTGGGAGAACCCAGCAAGAGTGCACTCAGCTAAGAAAAGAGAATGATGTGCTGAGGTAAGCTACAGCTGGTGTGAGGCAAACAAGGTGTTTATGTGCTAATTGCTTCTAGTAAGCCAGGATAGCCTGCCAAACCAGGTTAGTCTACCACAGTAGGGTCAAAAAGATGACTCCTTGCCTGGGTGAGCTACTTTGAAATTCTTTATTTGCATCATCACAAATAGTTCATGTGTTTACAGAATCCAGCATGGAACCAACATGCCTTCAAGGAAAAAACAAAAGGAATTGACCCCAAAATATCCACAAAGAAGAAAATCCAGAGAAAACCAAAAAAACTCTGTGGAGTGACGATGTTCCTAAATGGACTTTATTTGAAAGTGTCAAAGTTCCAAAGGTACACTAAAATCATCCACATAAAATAATTCCATCCACATAAAAGTAAATCATCCACATAAGAGCCTTAAAGGACCTAGTCCGCTAGGGATACAGGACCCAACCCGGTCCGTGTTTCGACAAAAAGTCTTCTTCACGTACTCACCTTTATATCTGTCCCATTAAAAAAAAAGAAAAAAATCCAGGACAGTCCTCCCCAACAACCCCGAGAAAATATCTGTGCCATTGAAAAACTAACTGAAAAAAACCAGGCAGACACAGTTACCAACAGGTCTACAGTGGGAGAGGCCTGTGATGTCTGAGCCAATCAGGGCTTTAGGCCCCTCCCCATGCATCACATGATACACCGGGGAGGGGCCTAATATCCTGTATCATAGTCAGAAGGAGGAGGAGCAGGAGGTGTCTATGGTATCTGAGCCAATCAGGGCCTTAGGCCCCTCCCTATGTACCACATCATGCACTGGGGAGGAGCCTAAGGCCCAGTGTCATAGTCAGAGGGAGGAGGATCAGGATGTATTCTCAGTACCGCCTGCTCCCAACTTTTAAGAGGTATGGGGCAGGGGGACCTCTGGTGGCAGGAGGGAGTGTCATCCCTCCTGCCTTTTTTTCAGGCGGGGGGAATGAGTTCCTTCGTGGCAGGAGGGAGTGGGCATTCCTCCTGTCATTTTGCCGCAGGTTGGTGGGCATGGCGCGGGAGGCTTTGTTTTTTTTAATGGGACAGGTTGTGTTTAACACACGCACAACATCTGTGCCATTAAAAACCATAACAAAACCAGAAGCCCTAACAGCAGTGACAGGAGGCTGCTTTCCCTGTCACTGCTGTTAGGGCTTTGTGCATGTGTCAATCACTTACTGAGCGATTGAATCGGTCACGTTTGTATGCAAATGATCTGCACTTCATGCAAATCGTTTGCATGCAAATTTGTTAGTGCATCGATCGCTGTTGGGGAATCAGCCAGCGAACTGGCCAACAGCGATCCAGTCAGTAATACCAACTGACTTTTGTGCATCTAGGCCTAGGAGACACTTGATGAAGTTACAGGGAAATACTTTTAAAACCAATAGGAGGAAATATTTTTTCACTCAGAGAATAGTTAAGCTAAGTTAAGAACGTTTTGCCAGAGGATGTGGCCAAGTTCCTGGAGGAAAAGTCCATAGTCTGCTGTTAAGACAGACATGGGGGAAGCCACTGCTTGTCCTGGATCGGTTGCTACTATTTGGGTTTTTGCCAAGTTCTTGTGACCTGGATTGGTCACCATGAGGATGGGCTACTGGACTAGATGGACCATTGATTTGACTAAGTAAGGCTATTCTTATGTTCTGATTGGCATGTTAAATTATTAAGTTGCACTCACCAATTGGCTATGAGCACTAATTTGCATGCACTTTAGGATGCCATATACAGAATTTGGGCCTTACTGGCGGACTGTAAATATATAACTTCATTTGAAAATTGACCCCTTTATATTTTTAGTAAAGTATCATTGACTAAGCTTTTTGAAAATTGATCACCAAGCATGTTTCTCTTTTGTTAGGTGCTATTATAATCCAGTTTCATTCCAGACTCCGGATCGTCTGATAGATCAGGTACTTGAGCCCAGGGGTACACCTGAGACTTCCGCCTGGCAGTGGCGAGCACTGAGTGTCCTCCTTTCACACAACTCATGTAAACTTTCCATCACATTCTTACCTGGAGAAGTCTGGCAAGATACTCTGAGGCTGATTCATCAGAATATTTTTCCCTTCAGAGAAAATGCTGCGTCCCCATTTTTCTAATGTGCGAGTAATGCTGTGTGTTCCTTGAATATTCACTTTATCAGCTGGAAAAATATAAGCAAATGAAAGATAGAAAAATAGACTGGAATTCTGAAGTACGCCTGGTGGACAGAAAAGGAAAAAATGCTTGTTTGGAGGGGGATGGCTGAGGATTGAGAACTGGTGGCAGAATAATAGTGAGAAGAGACACATTAGAGGGAAAACTGACTGGTATAAATATTCAGTCCAAAGGCAGTGTCCTGTCTTTGGCTGGCTAAGCCACTGCACCAAAGTGTCTACACGTTTTTACTGGCTAAAGCCAATACCTTGTTACTTAAACACATTGGAACCATTGGAATTCTATAGTATGGAGTCTTCAGAGACTTTCAGAGGCTCTACTTTAAAAAAAACCCTATGATTTTGACTTGGTTGTTACAGCAGTGGTTGCCAGGCAGGAGTATCACCCTATTGGTCATCCTTCTAGTAATTCCATCGGTAAGAATAATAAATACCAGACAAGATACGATCTTTGCTGCTACCATGCCCAAAATATGGAACTCTCTACCAGCATTTATTAAGGAAGAAAAATCGCTATTTAAATTTAAAGGATTGTTAAAATGCTGGCTGTATATGGATACCTTTGAGCAGGGCAGGATTAACCAATAGGCCAAGAAGGCATGTGCCTAGGGCCCGAAATGGTCATGGGGGCCCAATGAAAGAGGGCATCAACATTGTTTTTTTCAAACGGCAATGGGCCCCTCCAGCATCGATCGGCAACGCAGGCCTCCCCCCCCCGATCAGCAATGCGGGTCCCACCCCGATCGGCAACGCACTCCCCCCCCCTCGACGGAAAGTAAGACAAGCAAGTAAGACTAGTAAGACAGGTACTTTAGCTAGATTGTGAGCCTTCGGGACAGCTAAGGAAATCCAAAGTACCATTTTTATTTATTTTATTTTAATGTATCTTTAATCTATCTTCATTGTAAACCGCTTTGAACCTCACAGTATAGCGGTATATAAGAAATAAAATAAAATCAGAAAGCAAGCAACGTGGGTAAGAAAGACAACGGGAACTGTAATTGTGCAAGTAAGTGTAATTGTTGCTGTTTCACAAGTACACTTACATGAATGACAATCATTTCCAAAATTTAGTTTTACTAAATGCAAAGTAGATTGACTTGTAGAGCAATAAAATTGTTGGTATAAAAATATTAACAATAGTTTTAGGTATTGTAGTTATGATTCTTTTACTTTTTACTCAAAAGAATTTTAACAGGCAATAACTTTTTAGAGGAAGTCCCCAAGATACGAACATCCATCTTATGTATAACCCGTACATATGAACTGACTACCATAAAGTAGGGCTGAACAATTAATGTGTTAATCATGCTTCATCTGATTGATATCACTTCTGATGTGCCAAAGATGATATTGGAGGAATGTTGGCTGCCCACAAACCCAGACTGCTGCCGTTGCCTCTGCTTCCCACTCCCCTGGAAAGCTGTCATTGCTGCTGCTGCCCAATCCCCTGGAGAGCTACTGTTACCACCGCTGCCCTCCTATCTTTTCTTTCTATTTGAACTATTTTAAGAACCGTTTAATGTTTTGACAGACTGTATACTGTACATACTGTACACAGAGATTCTCATATGGTATGTACATGTTCCAACTTAAGAACAGCTTTGAAAATGTTTCTAACCTGGGGACTGCCTGTACTTTAACTTAAGTACATTTTTAAATGTTTTCCACTTTTTTTTTCCCCATGGAGAACAGCATGAAGACCAGTGCTGTTTGATGAACTGATGCTAATACTTTCCTCTGTTGTCACATTAACTCCTTGTTTTTCCTGACTGCAGCTAATGGCTTGCTGAGGCATTATGGGACAGGGCCACCATCAGGGCAGTACTACCAGTCCTGCATTCAGGGGCCCGGAGCTGACAGGGGGCCGGGGCTCCCCCAGGGTCCTAGGCAGTGTTTTAAGGCAGGGGCGCCAGTAGCTCGCCAAGGCAAAGTGAGTCGATCACCCAGGACTCACTTTGTCTTGGCGATCTAATCTATCGGGCCGATCAGTCTTCCTCTCCCCGACGTCAATTCTGCAGTCGGAGAGGAAGTTCGGGCCAGCCAATCGCTGCCTGGCTGGGCGGAACTTCCTCTCCGACGGCAGAATTGATGTCGGGGAGAGGAAGACTGATCGGGCCGAAGCAGGGAGAGCATGCGTTGGCGTCGTGGCCTGTTATCCATTGGTGGCGTTTGGGTCCTGTTTCCCGGCGGCAGCAGCAGCGGCAGTGGCTTGGGGAACGGCAGGGAGAAAGAAAGAAAGGGGGCAGGCGTCGGCTTTGGGGCCTGTTCCCCGCTGGCAGCGGCAGTGGCAGTGGCTTGGGGAACGGCAGGGAGAAAGAAAGAAAGGGGGCAGGCAGGGAAACAGAAGGAAAGAAGAGAAACAGAAAAAAAGAAAGAAAGGTCAGGGAGAGAGGAAGAAAAAGTTGTGGAAGGGAATGAGGTGTTGAGGAGAGGAAGCATACAGGCTGAAAGAAGGGAAGAAAGATTGGATGCACAGTCAGAAGAAGAAAGTGCAACCAGAGACTCATGAAATCACCAGACAAGGTAGGAAAAATGATTTTATTTTAAATTTAGCAAAATGGAGGCAGTATTACCACAGTTTTCAAAGGAATTTGCCCAAATAACTTAATAGTTAACTGGGTAAATTCCCAGAGATGAAAACTTCCCTTCACTTACTATGCACAGTTCTGAATTTATATCTGCTGTCTATATTTTACAATATGGTCCCCTTTTACTAAACCGCAATAGTGGTTTTTAGCGCAGGGAGCCTATGAGCGTCAAGAGCAGCGCTGGGCATTCAGCGCAGCTCCCTGCGCTAAAAATTACTATTGTGGTTTAATAAAAAGGATGGAGGGTATATTTGTCTATTTTTGTATGGTTGTTACTGAGGTGACAATGCATAGAGTCATCTGCCTTGACCTCTTTGAAAAAAACCCAGAATAGAAACATAGAAAGACGACGGCAGAAAAGGGCCACAGCCCATCAAGTCTGCCCACTCTATTGACCCACCCCATTGAGTGATAGTGACCTAGTTCCTTAACTTGACCCTCGTAGGGGATCCCACTGGATGTCCCATTTATTCTTAAAATCGAGCACGCTGGTGGCCTTGATCACCTGCACCGGAAGTTTGTTCCAGTGATCTAACACCCTTTCCGTGAAGAAATACTTCCTCGTGTCACCACTAAATTTCCCCCCTCTGAGTTTGAGGGGGTGCCCCCTTGTGACCGGGGGTCCCTTGGGAAAGAATATATCGTTTTCCATCTCGACGCGACCAGTGACGTACTTAAATGTCTCAATCATGTCACCCCGTTCTCTGCGCTCCTCCAGGGTATAGAGCTGCAGTTTGCCCAGTCTTTCTTCGTATGAGAGACCCTTGAGTCCGGCGACCATCCTAGTGGCCATCCGCTGGACCGATTCAGCTCGAAGTACATCTTTCCGGTAATGTGGCCTCCAGAATTGCACACCGTATTCCAGATGAGGTCTCACCATGGTTCTGTAGAGTGGCATTATGACTTCAGGTTTGCGGCTGACGAAGCTTCGATTGATACATCCCATCATTTGCCTTGCCTTAGATGAGGCCTTCTCTACTTGTTTAGCAGCTTTCATGTCTGCACTGATGATTACCCCCAAGTCCCGTTCCTCTGAAGTCCTAGCTAGCGTTTCTCCATTCAAGGAGTATGTTCTGCATGGATTTCCGCTGCCGAGATGCATGACCTTACATTTATTAGCTTTGAAGCCCAGCTGCCATGTCGAGGACCAGTTTTCCAACGTGATCAGATCCTGCGTCATATTGTCCTTGAGGTTGCTTTCACTTACTATGTTACACAGTTTGGCGTCGTCGGCAAACAGTGATACTTTACCCTGAAGCCCCCGGGTCAGGTCTCTTATGAATATGTTAAAAAGGGATTAACATTTTCTCAGCGTATAGTGTGCTTTGTGTTTTTTAATTTTATTGTTGGTAGATCATTTTGACTTGGTCATTTTAAAGTAGCTCACAAGCTCAAAAAGTTTGGGCACCTCTGAGCTAGAGCTTTGAAACTGTGTATTTCTATTTTATCCCCCCTTTTACAAAACTGTGGAGCGTTTTTTAGCGCCAGCCGTGGTGGTAGCAGCTCTGATGCTCAGAATTCTATGAGCGTCAGGGCTGTTACCACTGTGGCTAAAATCCACACTACAGTTTTGTAAAAGAGTGAGGGGTTAGTTTGTGATGACATATTCCATACTAGGCGAAGGTGTTTTCTGTGTTCTGTGTGTTCGAAAGACATGGTTTTCTGTTAGGATTGACGGTGTAGGATTGATCTGTGCTGGTCTGGCTTGTTTAGTTTTACAATGGGTGTATTGATGTACTGCTCACTGCAATATGTAAGATGCTGCCTTTTCCTAGGTACTCATGTGTGACGTGTGGTTTGTTACTAAAAATCATGTTTTTCTTACAGATGGGGGGGGGGGTGCCAAAAAATGATGGGCCCCGGGTGTTACATATGCTAGGTACGCCACTGTATGTAAAGATACCAGAAAGCTGGCGTAGCAAAAACTTTAAGTAAATTGTTATTCTTCTAAGTTTTGAGTATTTAACCCTCCCACAATCTCACGGGCACTCGTTTTAAGTTTCAAGTTTATTGAGATTTTGATTTAAACGCAATATCAAATATTTTCAATGCGTATAACAAAAATAAATTTGGGGAAATAAATAAAACCATTTGAACAATAAACATACAAACATATCCATAGATGATTAAAATTACATAAGGAGTACAAGGATAAAATACATTTGTTTAAAAATGCGTTCTCCGCGCCTGCTCATAAATTTGTTGACTGGAAGGATCCAGCAATGTGACCAGATGCCATTCAGGACAAAGACAGAGAAAGAATTGTGCAATTTGGATTAATGATGGAAGATGATTTAAAGCAAATGGCACAGTCTATGAGTAAAGATCTTGACTGATGTTCTTTTTATGAATATCTCCTCTATGCCAAATCACCCAATGGACGTGAGAAGATTTTACGGGACTGGCTTAGGTGGAGCATTAGCAGAAAAGTATGTGTGTATTCGGCCCATGGAAGAAGGGGGGGGCGTCGAGGGGGGGGGAAGGGGTGCGTGGGGGGCCCAATAGGATTGCTCAGTAAGGGGCCCAGAAATTTCTGATGGCGGCCCTGTTATGGGAAATGTCGTCCACTTCTGGTTTTAGAATACTAGTCAAAGACTGTTTACATTTGTCTCTTGCCCTACAACTTTTTCATTTTAGTACTTCTTTAGTAACACTTACAATTATAACTTGAAGATGGTGCTTGTTCTTATTATAGCTATGGGAAAGGCATGTTCTTCTTTAATGCCATAAATGGTTCCAGAGTAAGAAAATGGCAGCTCTCCTTCCCCACTACATACCTTTTCATTATGAGGAAATGGCAGCCCTTTTTTAACAGTGAACATCCTTATGAAAATACATAATATTTTAGTATGGACTTTCATTTTAGTTGGAGGAAAGAGCAGGCCAGTAACAGCTAGCAATGGTCATTCTTCTTAAATATCATGCATATGTATGATTATATGATTGTGCTGAGAAGAAAAGGATACCTGCGAGCCAATTAATAAAAAATATATATATATTATAACATTTCATCACCTCCGTCTCTGTAGTTCCACTTCTGAAACTGATTGATGAAGTCTTTTTCTCCGCTGGGAGCTGACAAAGAGAGCAGCAATGCCAAACCACAGAAGGCAATTGAAGACTTAGCTTTCATCTTTAAAATAAATCCTGCAGAGAGAGGGCGAGCGAGAGAGACCAAAAGACATGAAAGGTCAACTGGGTGGTGAGACATTCTTTGGATACATTCAATTTCAGCAACTCCCAGAAGGGTGCTTTATGATGAAATACCTTTCCAAAGCTCAACAGATGAAAGAAGAAACACTCCTCAGATCACAATGGAAACAAAACTGGAGAAGGGATGGCCAGTGATTAGGTTTTTGAAGTCCATGGCCATTCTTCAGCCCAAAAGGCAACTGAAGAAAGATGAAACATACACTGCAAATCACGAATGAAACAAAGCTAGTTTCCATTGGCCATCTCCACTCCTACTTTGATTCTTTACAAAGCTAACATAGTACAGATCTTTCTGATCCTTGAATGAATTGAATATTAAGCTTAAGATACAATAGTTTTATTTATTTATTTTAAAAATGTATCTGCTGCCCTCCTGGAATAGTCATTCTAAAGCAGTTTACAAAACCAAATAATCCACGTAATAGAATGTCAGAACATACGAGTCAGATTAAAATATTTTAAAATAACGACACAAAATGGAGTCAAACACAAAATAAAACAATTACACAATGCTAAATATATCAAATAATAACTACACAGAATTCTGGGGAGAAGGAACATCACTTACCACCTGTTGAAATACTACAATCCAGATCAGATCCATTCCACATATTACAAAAAAAAAATAAGATGACAGAAAGGCACACTAACAGCTGGCATGGTTAAAAGTAGGGATGGACAGCCGGAAAAGTTTCATTTTGTGTTGTTTCCTATGGGCTCCCTTTACAAAGTTGTACTACTGATTAGCAGCACACCGAGTGCAAAGAAGCCCATGGGAATAAAATGGGCTTTTTCACATTCTGCACACCACTAATCAGTAGTACAGTTTTGTAACAGGAGCTCTATGTCATTGTTTTATTCAGGGGTTTTGGCCATTTTGACTCTGGGCAAGTCACGGACACGTAATACTTCATTGCCCCATGTAAATCACTTTGATTGTGTAAACCACACAGAAAAAGCAGTATATCAAGTCCCATACCCAGTGGCGAAGGTGGGAAGTACCCAAGGAGGTGGCATTTTCACCCCCTACCCTCTTCTCCACCCCACCCACTGCACATGCCCCTTTTCCCTTCCCATCCTCCATACCTGTTTAACTTCCCCAGTGCAAGCAGCATCTCCAACTTGTTACCCGTTCCAGCCTCAGTTCTCTCTCTGATGTCACTTCCTGGTTCTATGACCCAGAAGTGACATCAGAGGCAGAGCCGTGGCCAGTGTTGGAGCTGCTTCTCGTGCTGGTGAAGAACTAGAGGTACTGGGGGTAGGGAAGATGAACGAGAGGGGTGTGGAAAGGAGGAGAGGTGTTGGTGTCCCCACCAAGACGGTGCCCACGGTGGTCCACCTCCTACCCCCTCTTACTACCATTGCCCATCCCCCCTCCCATTTTGCTGTTCTGTCAGTTTCCAATAACAGTGCATGCTCTTTGGAAAGAGGCTGCACTATTTCAGAAACAGGGTGCATTAGTTTTCCAACAGTGCACCCTTTTTCCACAAAGAACACTCTATTTCCATCTATAGGGGAATTGTATAAATGGTGCTGAAAACTAGGTGCAAATTAGGCACCAAAACACATGGCGCAGCAAAATGGAGCTGAAACAGCAGTTCAATATGAACTTAGACATATTTCTGTAACTGGCGCCTAAGTGTTCTTATGCATAACTACAAAAGGGATGGTGCAGGGTAGGGCCAGGGCGGAGTCGAGTGTCTTCTTTTTTGATTTAGTAACCCTGATTTTTTTTAAATTTCGCCAATCAGGGAACCCTTTCTGAATGGCCTGTTTCAACTGCAACCATTTAAATCCTTGAAACTTTGAAATGCCAAATGATGGTTGCAGCTATAATAGATTTACCAATTTCCCATTTTGAATCATATCATCTAAAGTTTGTATGCCTGCCTGCAACCAATGTTTCCAGAGGATTTTAGACTCGCCAATTTGTATCTCGGAGTTTAACCAAAGAGATTGACACGTGGACTGTTGTATTGGAAGAGGTGTTAAATTATCAATAAATTTTAAGGTATTCCAGGTGGCACAAAGAATACTATTGTCCTTGTATATTCTAGGTAACTTGATACTCAAGATATGGCTCAGACACAACGGGAAAAACAAAAATAACACAAGCAGAATCCCTGACAAATGCAATGTACCACCAAAAAGTATTCACTATAACTATCCAATTATCTGAGACTACTTAGGGCAGATTCCAAAATATGGAGAAAAGACCTCAGTGTTCCCTGAGAATAAACTCAGGAAACTGCTATGGCAAATACTGAATTGTCATAGGAAGCACATCCTTGGTCATAGAAAAACTCTGTTAAAGTGCAGTGCATATATAAATATATTATCAAATTCTTACAATCAAAAAGAAGGAATCTGCACGTATCTCAAAATTGTCCTCAGATATGGAACAGATCACAGCTGCTCAATAGTATACAATCTCCCGGTGCAGGGACTCAATTCAGCTTTAACGGAGTTTTTCTATGACCAAGGTTGTGCTTCCTATGACAATTCAGTATTTGCCATATAAGTTTCCTGAGTTTATTCTCAGGGAACACTGAGGTCTTTTCTCCGTATTTTGGAATCAGCCCTAAGTAGTCTCAGATAATTGGATAGTTATAGTGAATACTTTTTAGTGGTACATTGCATCAGACACAATGGGGACATGACATGATTTTCTAAAATCAGCCAGTCTGGAAGATGCTCCATGAGTTCAGGAAGGATTCAGTACATACCCTGATGCAAAATGAAGGCTTGATGATACCTATACAAATTTGGAAAATTACCTACCCCGATATTGGTTTTTGCAAAGATACCAAGGCTATTCTAGCAGTTTTACCCAACCAAATAAATTTTGTCAGAATCCCATTTAATTTCTTATAAAATGAACTTTGAAAATAAACCGATAACATTTGGTAACAAACAACAGGCAAAATCATCATTTTGATGGTTTGGACTCTCCCCCACCAAGAAAGATGTAGTAGGTTCCAATGCTCACACATTTCTTTGACTTTCAGCAATAAAGATTTTTCATTTACTGTCATTGTGTCTTCCAAAGTTCTTTGAATCATGATACCCAAATATTTTATACCCTCTTCCTTCCAAAGGAATGGGAATGGATCAAATAAGCCTTTTACACAATGCACATTTAATGAAAGAACCTCTGATTTGCTCCAATTTATTTTGTAACCAGAAAATTTGCCAAATTGATCAATCAATTCCAGTAAATGCAGGATGGTAGATTCAGGATTCTTCAAATGTAGCAAAATATCATCTGCATAGGCCGAAACCTTATAATCTCGGCCTGCATATGGGATTCCCTGTATCTCCTTTGCCTGCTGAATGGCCAACAACAAGGGTTCCAAAACAATATCAAAAAGGAAAGGAGATAAGGGACATCCTTGTCGAACTCCCCTCTTCAGCGAAAAACGCTCTGAGAATGTATTATTAATATATAATCTAGCTGAGGGGGAACTATACAAGGTTTGAGTCATTTGAATAAATCCGGATCCTATACCAAACCAATCCATTGCTTGATCCATGAAAGTCTATTCTACACGATCAAAGGCCTTCTCTGCATCCAAAGAAACAGAGAAGACCAGATCATCCATTGTTTTTGCTACATTTAGCACATGAAATGCCAATCTGGTATTATTTGAAGAATGTCTTTGAGCAACTAAACCCGTTTGGTGCATACCATTCATATAAGGGAGGGCCTTGGCTAATCTTAAAGCCAATAATTTAGCCAGGATTTTCCCATCCACATTAATTAAAGAAACAGGTCTGTAGTTTGAAACCAACATGGGATCTCTATTTGGCTTTGGCAAAACAATGGTCAATGATTCCGCCATAGTACCGATATACAGCTCTTAGTCAGTTGT